>NC_056730.1:215725552-215799640 GCF_019279795.1 Protopterus annectens
CTACCACTCCCACAAGAGGGGAAAACATACTGGACCTGATCATCACCAACATGGGGACTCTATGCTCCAGACCAGAAGTGTATCCCTCACTGGTAAGATCAGACCATAAACTAATCTCACTGGATATTCACATCCCAACCCCATGTCCCTGCCCAGAAAACCACAGTGAAAAACTTCTCTAAAGCAAATTTCACACTCCTCAAAACCAAGGTGTAATCCTTCAAAGCCCCTGAGCCTGTGGAAAATACGGCCCAGATGGCAGAATCCTTTATAAATGCATTCTATGAACACCTCCAGGAATGCATGGATCATGCAATCCCAAATAAAGCCAAGACCCAATCCCCCAAAGGCAGGCGTCCTGTCTGGTGGACCCCAGCCATAAACAAACTATACAATAGAAGGAGGAAGCTACTACATGATAGAGCAAAATCCCAAAAAGGGAAGGCATCTCTGATCAGTATTAGCAAAAAACTACGGGCTCTCATAAAATCATCTAAGGCCAGCTTCGAGAGAAAAATTGCACAGGACACTAAGGATAATCACAAGGCTTTCTTTAGTTATGTTAGGAACCTGGGTGGGAATTCCCAAATATGCTCAGAATTAGTCCAAAATAGCCAAAAATACACCAAACCCACAGACATTGTCAACATCCTAGCTGACAAGTTCAGCGCAAACTTCTCCCCCCACTCCCCATCAAAAGAGCAAATATCTATCCCAGCAGAGTGCTGCCCCCTGACATCTCTGATGCTCAGGTAAGAGCTTCCCTCTCCAAAGCAAGAAACACAGCATCAATGGGACCAGACGGTGTTCCAGGCTGCATCCTACATGAACTCCAAGAAGAGCTAAACCCTAACATAAAGCTACTATTCAATCTCAGCTTTACTACAGGATATGTACCCAAAGAGTGGTGTACAGCAACAGTGATCCCTCTCTACAAAGGTGGTGCCTCAACGGATCCTGGAAGCTATTGCCCCATAAGCCTGACTAGCTTGGTCTGCAAAGCTATGGAAAGGATCAGCATGGAACTCATTAATAAAGATATTGGAGACCTACAGACACTGGATCCTACCCAGTTCGGCTTTGTTAAGGGCAGATCCTGCCTCTTAAACCTGGTCAATTTCTTTGAAACAGTCACCAAGGCCATTGATGAGGGGAAGGTGGTCCACACAGCCTACCTGGACCTCGCAAAAGCCTTCGATACAATACCCCACTCGGGCATCATAGATAAGCTCACCAGCTTAAATATAAACCCCTATGTCACTAGATGGGTTGCAAACTGGCTCAAGGACAGAACCCACATGGTTAGAATTGCTGGAGCCATGTCAGACTCCAAACCAGTTACAAGTGACATCCCAGAAGGCTCAGTCCTGGGACCTCTCTTGTTCGGTATATATTTCTCGGAGGTGCAGGCCAACACAGAAGGACTGTGGCTGACCAAGTTCGCAGATGACTGGAAACTGGGCGCCATAATCGACACTCCAGCCGACACAAGTATCCTCCAAAAGGGCCTCATAGAAACAGACAAATGGTGCCAGACCCAAGGCCTCAAGCTAAATGCCAAAAAGTGTGTAGTCATCCCCTTTGGCAAAAACAAAGTGCCCGCAAATTACCACATAGGTGGTAATCCATTAAGTACGGATGAAATAATTAGGGACTTGGGGACCCAAGTTAATAGCAATCTCTCATTTGACAACCACGTGGCCAAAGTGGTTAGAAAAACATGTTATATAGCCCACCTAATCATGAAGGGATTCACATCTAGATCGGGGGAGGTCATTGTGCCTCTTTACTCATCCCCCATTAGGCCCATAATTGAGTACAATGCCCCTTTTGGGATGTACCTTACCAGACACCTGCAGAAACTAGAAAGACCCCAAAAGTACCTCACCAAGAAGATCAAAGGGCTCAAAAAGATGCCATATGGTGCCCAGTTAAAGAAACTCCAGCTTTACTCAGTAGCTTACCGCCTGCTCAGAGGCGATCTGTGCCTGATGTATAAAGCCATGTCTTACCCGGATTTAATAGACATGCTGCACCTCAGAAAATCCAAATCCCATCGAGCTACATGCTCAAGAGACTTGAACCACAGCACTGAAATAAATAGGGCATGCTGGAGGGACAGATTCATAACCCAGAGGCTCCCTTCACTCTGGAATAAAATCCCAGTCCAGGTTAGGTAGAGTCCCTCATTGACTCTCTTCAAGAGGAATCTTGATGAGTGGATGGGAGATCATAGGTTTACCCTGGGTATCACTTCTGTGTCACTGTTAGACAGAGGCACAGTATACTAACCTCGAAAAAGGGCATAGTAAAATTCAGTTAAAATGGGTGGTGAAAGCCAAACACACTATGGCTAGGCTTATAAATGCCCTAGGGCAGATAGCCTAGTATGAACCTATGAACAATCCTCATATGTGCCACTCACACACTAACCCTACATATACTGGGCCACTACACAGTGTGGTCCGATGCCTGTCTGTGGTATGGAACATGTGTGTGTTTGGCCATACAGACATATAAGGTGGTAGAGTGGAGCAGCATGTAACATCAGATAGAACACGGCAAAGAACAATGACATCTACCATAGTCTGTACACAGGCCAAGGTACATATTCACAATACACACACTGTCAACAATCACCATAAGTACACAGACCTCAGTACTGTACACACAACTACAGAATGCCCAGGTTACGTCCTCAAATATAGCCCCTACTATACATAATATGTGTGGCAGTCTGATATCTCACTGGCTTATCAGATATAATGTCAATAAATTATGGTGAACAGAATATATGCACCTCTTAATGTATGACATATGTACAAAGGTTGACAGAGTTGTGGCTGGAGGCACAAACACAGGGCCAATACTGACATGTTGCTGTGATAACCTCATACATTTACTGTTGTAACAGGATTTGTTGTGACATATGCCCTATGAGGGATATGAAGTCAGTCTGTCACCATGTACTGACTGCAATCCTCACACTATGCTTCTGCAGTTCACAGATAGGTGCTCTATGAGTAACACAAGAAACAAAAGGCACCACACACTGCTTAGTCTGCAGATGACCCTACAGATGGGGGTTTCCTCAGAAGCTTACCACTGTTATGATAGGTATTAAAACATGTAGACCAGCCATATCCACACACACCCTGTTAAACTAACATTACTCCAAATGCAGAATAGCAACACTTACATTCTGTAGTCATGTCAGGCACATCCCTTTGCTGTGTGTTGGCCTGTTTCCACAGTGTGTGTTGTTAGAGGTAAACCCCCATTCCATTTGTGATGCTGTTTGCAAACAATATATCAAGGTTCTGCTCACAGTGAATGAAAAGGCCCAACACCAACATGATGTTCTTATATATTGGAGCGTGTTTTCATGCAACTGGCTATGGGAATGTTGCCACAGCTGTTCTACATGCAATCAGCTAGAGAGAGGGCTCCAATTCATGCAGAGGCCATCAACTGATCATGAGCATCACTTACAAAACACATGGTGCCTAAGCAAAGCAGGTGCAGTTCTCCACATCCACCAGAGAGTGAGTGAAAGAGGCAGACAAAGGCAAAGATATGTCAGGGATGGGGTGGGAGAGTAAAACCTATTCATGTGTGTGTCACACACCTACCAGTACAGGGTATCAACCCTTTGACTGACTATGTATTGCTATCACATGTCTATGCAGTTATTGAATACACCACATAGCTTACATGTTAAGGGCCTCTCCAAACGTATTTGTGATGGTGAGTGACATCAGCAAAAGTGATATGGTAGTGATACGGTAGGTGCAGTACCTGTGCCTGTCTGCATGAACAGGTGTCAGCGTCAACACAACCACACACTCTCAGGGACCCAGACACATTGACACACTTGGCAGCATCAGGAATACACCTCCTCACTAATTAGTTTGTCACAACACAGTACTGTGCAGGTATAACATGCACTGCAGGGGTTATCTGGAGGTTATATGGGCAAAGGGTATGTGAAGGTGTCTGACATCGGACATCATGCTTCAGTATGCGAATGGGTGCTGTAGTTTTGGGTGAATGTGGTCAAAATCATCATACACCACACACACAGACTCAGGGTGCGAGTACTGACATGCTTGGGTGCATTGTTTGATGGGTGTGTAATGGTTGACTGTGCCAGAAGGCTATACAAGGCTAGGTGATGGGTATACATTGGCATCAGGCCACATGACAATGGTCTGCAGTGTGGTTCAGGGGTGCAGAGTCTGGATTGGCCCACACAGGTGGGTATTGTATTCACCATCCAGTCACCTGGGTAACTATTCTATGTGGCCATTGATGTGCATTGCTTGCCATGTATGTGTTCTTTAGTCCATGACATGGATGGTGTCTGGGATGTGCACACATCCCACATGCATGTGCAGTGACATGTGGAACTGTACTTGGGGTGTCTGGCCCATGTTGTGTACACAGATTGTTATCATCAGATGTGCCAATCCTGGCCTCATGTAGTGGGAACTGGTAATGGACAGCAGGTTGACCATGCATCTACATTTATGGCATGATACAGGTATTCCCTGGTGTCAGTGGCATCTGTCCATACAGGGCATGTGTTTAAGGCATGGTATGTCCTTTGTGGGTCACATTTGATGGCACCACAGGTGTTGCAAGTGACCAGTGGGGAAGATAGTGAAGGTGCACTGTCTGCTTATACATGACTATTCTACTGAGGGACAGGGTGCCATGCCCTCTGTAGTCCTCTGCAATCACACCATGGTTATTATTTGTGGGTAATATGCAGGGTACTACCAACATAGAGGTTGTTGCCTAGGCAAGTGTGTTTGTGCATGAGATATGGGTTGAGAGTATTCTCTGGGTAATACAAGGGTTGCTAACTTTATTCACCAGTCCTTGATGTCACATGTAGGGGTATGGATTGACACCCCAGCTTCTTGGCTATTTCACATCTGTTATCCTTGTAAAGTGGACATAGTGACATATAATAGGGCCACCATATAAGAAATTTGCAAACCCTGCACCACAGTGAGTCCAGTTGTTGCACCCTCACAGCCACCTCCACACAAAATATGAATGACAAACACAGACATGCACACACACCATGTCTGGAATTAGAACTCCTATCTAGTTTATTACAGAAAAGCATTACGCAGTTATAGGATGCGCCACAGAGATACTGAAGTACACTTTCCCCAAAGGTGTATTTCACAGTAAATGACATCAGCAGCCTTGCCAAAGTAGGGCATTTAAATTGTAGTGAGTGTGACTAGCCTAAAAAGCATCATGCCCTATGCAGACAGAGGCACACAAACACACATACAGTTGCCATGTCTGGGATTAGAACTACTGTCTAACTAGTTTATCACACTACAATATTACACAGTTATAGGATGCACCATGGAGATTACTGGGCTGCACTTTTCCCAAATATATATTTCACAGTGAATGACATCAGCAGCCTTGCCAAAGTAGGGGATTTGAATTAAAGTGAGTGTGACTAGCATAAAAAGGTATTCCTCCCTACATAGACACACACACACACACACACACACACACACACACACACACACACACACACCCATACACACACACACACACACACGCACACACACACGCACACACAAACACACACAGTTACCATTTCTGGGATTAGAACTCCTACCTAACTAGTTTATCACACTATGGCATTACACAGTTGTAGGATGCACCATGGAGATTAGTGGGCTGCATTTTTCCCAAAGGTGTATTTCACAGGGAATGACATCAGCAGCCTTGCCAAAGTAGGACATTTGAATTGTAGTGAATGTGACTAGCCTAAAAAAGCATTGCTCCCTATACAGACTGAGACACATAAACACAAACACAGTTACCATGTCTGGGATTCAAAAAAAGGCATTGCTCCCTATACAGACTGAGACACATAAACACAAACACAGTTACCACGTCTGGGATTCAAACTCTTACCTGACTAGTGTATCACACTACAGCATTACGCAGTTATAAGATGCAACACAGAGATTACTGGACTACACATTTCCCAAAGGTGCATTTTACAGTGAATGACATCAGCAGCCTTGCCAAAGTAGGGCATTTAAATTGTAGTGAGTGTGACTAGTCTAAAAAGCATCACTCCCTATGCAGACAGAGGCACTCAAACACATATACAGTTGCCATGTCTGGGATTAGAACTCCTGTCTAACTAGTTTATCACACTACAATATTACACAGTTATAGGATGTTCCATGGAGATTACTGGGTTACACTTTTCCCAAAGGTATATTTCACAGTGAATGACATCAGCAGCCTTGCCAAAGTAGGGGATTTGAATTAAAGTGAGTGTGACTAGCATAAAAATTTATTCATCCCTACATAGACACACACACACACACACACACACACACACACACACACACACACACACACACACACACACACACACACACACACACACACACACACACGCACACGCACACATTCACACATTTGCCATGTCTGAGATTAGAACTGCTACCTAATTGGTGTATCACACTACAGCATTATGCAGTTATAGGACACACCATGAAGATGACTGTGCTGCACATTTCCCAAATGTATTTCACAGTGAATCACATCAGCAGCCTTGCCAAAGTAGGGAATTTAAATTGTAGAGGTGTGACCAGCCTACAAAACATTGTGCCCTACACAGACACACACAGGCACACACAGTTGCTATGTTTTGGGTTAGAGCTCCTACCTAACTAATTTATTACACAACAGCATTACACAGTTATAGGACGCACCATGGAGATTACTTCTACCTAACTAGTGTATCACACTATAACATTACACAGTTATAGGATATGCCATGGAGATTTCTGGGTTACATTTTTCCCAAAGGTGTATTTCACAGTGAATGGCATCAGCAGCTTTGCCAAAATAGGGCATTTGAATTTTAGTGAGTGTGACTAGCCTAAAAATCATTGCTCCCTACACAGACGGAGACACACAAACACAATTGCCATGTCTGGGATTAGAACTCCTACCTGCCTAGTGTATCACACTAGTACATTATGCAGTTATAGGCCACACCACAGAGATTCCTGAGATACACTTTTCCCAAAGGTGTATTTCACAGTGAATGACATCAGAAGCCTTCCCAAAGTAGGGCATTTAAATTGTAGTGAGTGTGACTAGCCTAAAAAGCATTGCTGTCTACACAGACAGAAACACTCAGCATTATCATGTCTAGGATTAGAACTCCTACCTAACTAGTTTATCACACTACATCATTAGGCAGTTATAGGATGTGCCACAGATATTACTGAGCTATACCTGTCCCAAAGGTGCATTTCACAGTGAATGGCATCAGCAGCCTTGCCAAAGTAGGGCATTTGAAGTGTAGTGAGTGTGACTAGCCTAAAAAGCATTGTTCCCTACACAGACAGAGACACACACACACACACACACACACACACACACACACACACACACACACACACACACACACACACACACACACACACACACACACACAAGCCATGTCTGGGATTAGAGCTCCTACCTAGCTAGTTTATCACACTACAGCATTATGCAGTTTTAGGATGCACCACAGAGATTACGGGGCTACTCCATTCCCAAAGGTGAATTTCAAAGTGGATGACAGCAGGCTTGTCATACCAGGGCTATGGGGAAGGCAGTGTGTGTGCATGGGCCATAACCCAATAATCTAGAAGTTGACATACTATATGCAGGCACACACCGGGTTATAATCCGCAGGTATGTGTATACAGCTGCTAGATGACTACTGACTTGTACAGTCATGTTGCACAGCTAGCACTTGCACCACATAGTCTGTAATGCTGATGGATAGCAGTGAGTAATTTCTACAGCGAGTGACATTTACACATCATGTGGTTGTAACCATTTGGCTGTGTGCTGGGTGTGACAGGCCTCATGATAGATGGCTCTTTGTCACAGCCACTTTCTTCCAAACATCTTTGTATGTCTACTTTTGGCTTAATATAGTGAGTTGTCCTTAGATATATGTCTGAATTCCTATCCAATGTGTGTGCAAAGCATGACTAGTGCATACTGAGAAGTGTATGTGCTAACATCTTCAACTGTCAGATATGTATGATCCACTTTTGTTTGCAGACATGGGCTTCATTTGTTTACATGTGTGAGCATGCCCAGTATGACCTTTCATTATGTTGTCTGACATTGCCTTCATTTCTCTAAGTGTGTGAGCATGCCCAGTATGCCCTTCTGTATTGAACGTGTGGATGCATTCCAGGTAGTTTGTACTCCATATGTTGTTGTCTGACATTGCCTTCATTTCTCTAAGTGTGTGAACATGCCCAATATCCCCTTCTGTATTGAATGTGTGGATGCGTTCCAGGTAGTTTGTACTCCAGTGCAGACTTTTGTGTTGTACACCTACAGGTAGCAAACTGTTTCTGCAGGGTATCCATAGATCATTTGGCAATATGGGGACAAACTGTGCAAGGGATAGAGTGTACTGTAGGTGATTGTGTCTTTGCTGCTTCTGCTACATAGTACTGGTGTTAGCAGAGATATCCAGACATGTGTACTGTTATACACTGTGATGTTTTATGTCCTCAAGTACTGTCATGTAGACATTCTTCCTCACAGTGATGTCCTGGGGAACAAGGATGAATGCAGCTGTGTCCGGCATTGTGGGCAGATGCCTATATATTCATGGTAAGTTACGCCATTCTGGAGGGGGAGCTGCAGACACTTGCTGCTGGGTCTGATTATACTGTTCAGCACCTTGGTACAGTGCTGGCAGAGGATCCCTTACTTGTACATCTATCGACATGACAGTATGGCCTTATCTTGTTGTGGCAATACCTCACAGCTGTACAGATTCACACAGATTAGCCAGATGCAGGGGCCATGAGTCAGGACATTACCCCTATTGTGGTGTATGGGCAGGTTTATAGCCACCCATTTATGTGTTTGTAGCCAGGGATAGTGTGTGTGTGCACAGCTGTGTGTTGGACCTTGCACATTCCATGCTGCCCATGCTCCCACCCCCCCACCCCCATTATTCCATCCTCTTCCATACATTATGCATACATTCTCTGATACTTTCCCTAAGGTTATCACCTCATCACAGCTGTCTTTTGGTGTTGGTCCACAGTTCATGCAGTGGGACATGGTGGACATGTTACTGTGGTTTGTCCACATGGCCTTGCATATGGCTTATATGGACTGTGTTATGTTGTTACTTGGGTGTCCATGACATAATATGCTTTGGCTGTACGTGTGAAACACAGGCCTTTGGCAGAAGCCTGTAGGCCATTTGGTGGTGATATGGGCCAGCTGTGGCAGGCCATTGCATTCTGTCAGTCCTACAGTCTCAGACCGCCATACAGTATATTTCCCTGGGGTGACAGGGTAGGTGTGTTAGGTGTTCATGCCAATGCTTTCTATCAGTATTGATCAGGTGGTGTGGATGCTGGCAGGGTGCTACCTACAGCTAGGGACACACCTGCATGGGACACCTGCACTGCATGCTACATTCTTTTGCTATTGCCATATACAGGTGGGAGTCATATTGTACCCATTCCCAACAGCAGGGATATGACCAGAGAGTTACCTGTGGGTGGTGTTTGGGTGAGCTGGGTGCATGTGTGCTATCGACACTACTTACATCCCATGCACAGATATGCATTGGGTATTCCAGTTATGCTGGCATGTGCAGCTACATCATCTGTTTCCCAATACATCAGTCCTACCACCTTTGTGATTTTTAGGTGTTCAGGCAGATGACACCGGTATTCCCTACTACAGGCCAAGATAATGTAATGCATACCTGTATGTGCAATTCCAAGGGTGTGTCCATTTCACAGTTACACATTATATATTGTATGTCTGGGGTACTTTCCCCTGTGTACTACTTGTATAACTAGCCCAACAGCCATGCCCTGTCAATTTTTCAGATGGTGACACATATTACCACCATACATTTACAATGGCTTACTGCTAGCATGTGTTATACTGGTGGGAATTGTCTTTGGCACTGCAGTTGTGAGAACTTGGCCCTGTCATCAGTAATAGTGGGCAATGGCCACCAGGTCATACCTCAACATGCATACATACTGACCACTCTCACACAATATGAAACACACACCAACCTAACACACAAATACCTGCATATTGTACAAATGCTACAATCTATCCTGCTACCTTGGCCACCTCTGGGCATTTGTGCTCTACTGGTATTATACCTACACATACATGTTACTACATTTCTACATAGGATTGGGTGGGCACACCTGACTGTTACTACATGTCTACATAGGATATGGGGTGGCACACCTGACTGTTTCTACATTGCTACAAAGGATTGGGGGGCACACCTGACTGTTACTACAATTCTACATAGAACTTAGGGGGCACACCTGACTGTTAGAATGTGTGAACATCGAATATGGGGGGCACACCAGACAGGTACTACATTTCTAAATAGGATTGGGGGGCACACCTGACTATTACTACATGTCTAACTAGGGTTGGGGGGGCACACCTGGCTGTTTCTATATTTCTACACAGGATTGAGGGGGCACAACTGACTATTTCTACATTTTTGCCCAGGATTGGGGGGCACTCCTGACTGTTACTACATTTCTACACAGGATTGGGGCCACACCTGACTATTTCTACATTTCTACACAGGATTTGGGGGGCACACCTGACTGTTTCTACATTTCTACATAGGATTGGGGGACACACCTGACACTTGCACACATTTGGTATGTCTGTACTGGTATGTCAGGCACTCCATTTCATTCTAACCTATCATGCTGACTAGAGGCATAGTAGTGTACTACAGGTCTTAGGTTTGACTGACATGCATATCAGTTTCTGACTACCTACCCTTCAGAACTAACATCCCACTGCCTGACCTGATGTAGTCTGTCTGTGTAGGCCTGGGGTTTACCCTTAGGCATCATTCAGAGGCCTTGGCACAGTCCTTGTTTCTGTTTGTCTACACCTGTCCTGCTGGCTGAGACTGTTGTTGGGTAAGTGAACCGCCATGACTGGCATGTGTTTGTCATATGGACACACATGTGGCCCAGCACATTTCCTGCAGTGGGTTTTGTTACCATGTGTAGTAATGGCTACTATGGTGACACCAGTATTTGTTACAAATCTCATGCTGCCACTACAGGTGTCTACTATCTGCTGGCATCCCATTCAGCCACCCAATTCCCTTGTATGTTCACATCCATACCATCGATACAAGTAACAACACATACTACTCCAATCAGCAATTCATAAGGAGAGTGACTTACCTTGTGGGTGTGCCAGTATTGAGAATGGTGCTGAGGACTTCCTATGTTGGATGCACATAGTACACACCCTATACATGGTTGAGCACAGGTAGTGTCATGTTTGGCATCCCTTTTACTGTATGTGCAAGTCAGAGAGAGGTGTCATTCCCTGGGCACCACTCTGTCAGTGTATGTGCTATGCGTTGCCTCTTTGCCAAGGCCAGGGCCTACTGGGTATGCTTCCATCTAGCTACTAGGGCAGGCTCAGGTTGTTCCTTCTCTGAGTTGCTCTGTGCCTGTGTAGGCCTTGGCATTGGTGGGGTGTTGTGTGGCACTGCCCGTGCTGTTCCTGTTGCAGCTGTTTCTGCAGGATCTTATTGTGTAGCATGGCACATATGGTAACAATTTCGGTACATGTAGCTAGTGAGTACTGCAAGGCTCCACCGGATATGTCCAGGCACTGGAACCATGACTGGAGCATCCCAGACACATGCTCTATTATGATTCTGGTCTGTGCGTGTGCTTCATTATTGAGGTCTTGTTTGGGTGTGTGTGCATTTCTGATGGGTGCCATCAGCCACTGCTCCAGTGCTTAACTAGCATTCCCCACAAGGTGACTGTAAGGGATGTCCCCATTGGCAAATCTCTGGTATAGCTGCGTCAGATGCCAGATGTGGGAATTGTGATAGCTTCCATGGCAGCCAGCACACACATTCATTATAATGCCCTGGGCATCGCACATGACCTGGCAGTTGATGGAGGGGAAGCCCTTGCGGTTGATGTAGACCGTACCCCACTTACCGGGTGGTGCTTTGATGCATATGTGCATGCAGTATATAGCATACACCACCTCATGGTATTCTGCTATTTGGTGAAAGAGACACATATTGCTGGCCAACACCTCACTGGTGTTGAGGAAATATACGTGCTCAGCGGCATGTGCTGACATGGCATCCAGGAACTGGTGGAATACCCTGGATGCTGATGCCTGTGAGATCCTCATGATATCCTCAATTGGGCTTTGGGAGGTACCTATGGCTAGTATTCCTAGGCCTACACTTACCTTGAGATCCACTGGGATGTGCTCCCCTCTGTTAATTCTGTGTGTCAGGTGGGGAAGGCATAGCTCAACAATTTGCTGTAGGAGATCCCTTTCCACCCTATAGTGCTCCACTATTTCCAGCTCATGTAGCCCCTGGTAGGTTGCCCAGGGTCTGTACACCCTTCTCTGTCTCCTCACTGTGGCTTGTTCAACAACATTGTCATCCTCACCACCATCAGCCACTTCCACATGTTGATGTCTGATAGCTGCTGCAGCCCCTATCATTTTGTTGTTTTTGTTTGTTAAGAGTTCCCCTCTTGTATACACCAGTGGTGTAGAGTATGTGGGAAAAAAACAGAGCGAAAGGTGTTTGCATAGTTTATAGTAGTGAGCTGGGCTGGGCTGGTCTGCTGCCTGTGTAATTGGCTGATTCTGATACATTTCACCTGCCAGCTATGCTTGTTCTCCTAGATTACCTTCCTACTGCTGTTTTCCCTTGCCATTGCCTTCCTGTTTAAGCCTGGGGGTGCACCATGCAAACACAGTGCTCAAATGTGCACAGAGCTGCTATTTCCTGGTTTACTTTTTTTCTCCTTTAAAACCCGGTACGGGGCACCCACACCTGGTTAGGCAATGTAAAGAGTGCTAGGCAGCCTTAGACACACCCTCTTGCTTAGCTGAGCTAAGCTAAGGGCAAACACGAGCCACAGGGCTCCAGTCCACTTACAATATGCCTAACACACCCCCCTATGATGTCAGCTAACTCCTAGGCTTGCACCAATCTATTCCTGCTCTTACACTGTTGGGTGCTGACTAGCATGCAGGGGAAATCTGGGATTCACTATTATTCCCCTCATTTGCATAGGATTGCCCGCTGATGCATAGTTACAGGTCTCACACTGAGTCTCCCCCCTTAGCAATCATTATTCACTAGCCATGTTCTCTTCTGCCTACCATTGAGTATAACGGTAAAATATTGATTTTGATTAGAATTCTTATTTTTATTTTTTTGTCTTATTTTTTGCCCGATCCCATTTGCATGCCACTGACCTATGCATAAACAGCTGAGATCAGCTAAAAAAAAATAAAAGTTGATTTTTTTTTATTTTTGCAACTTTGTTCCATGCCAATGGCTAAATATCCACCCTTTATTTGGAGCTGATATGGCTCCGTTTTGTAGTTTGCAGAAATGTACTCCTTTACTGACAGAGTACATTTCTGCAGATTACACTAGTCCTGCACGGCCGGCTTCCAGCTTCCTGGATCACAAATTCACCTCATTTGCATGGATGTCTCCTGCATATTGGGTACTTTGCATACTGGGGCTGAGTCCATGCAGAACTAGTGCAGGATTGCTCATGCATGTCCCTACAGCTTATTCCTGGATCGCATGGCAGACATATTGCCTGCTGGAGCTGAATCCAGGGAACAGTCTGCCAAAAAAGCATATTTTTACATAGTTCAACACCTTGCTTATTACAAAAATGCTTGAAGAAAATATGTATATAAAAACACATGTCTGAGTCCATGCAGGACTAGTGCAGTAGCGCTCGTGCACATCCCTACAGCTTATTCCTGGATCACACGGCAGACATATTGCCTGCTGGAGCTGAATCCGGGGGACATTCTGCCAAAAAAGCATATTTTTACATAGTTCAACACCTTGCTTATTACAAAAACACTTGAATAAGATATGTTTATAAAAACACATGCATACTAAATAAACAGAAGTACCAGCATTGTTGATAGCTAAAAAAAGCACTTAAACACAAATCTAAGAAAAAAATATTCAGCCTTCAGTTTCAAAACACTGCTAATTGAGACAGACTCATTTAACCCGGGGGGTTCCAATGCATAACTCCTGAGTTGCCAAATCCACTCCTTGTATTCTAGAAGCAATTCATGAGGTCCACCCCTTTGATCAAAGCCCTCTTTTTCTACACAGGTGTATTTAAAAGAATGTGTGGGAGTATTACTTATGTTTTGCAAGAACATTTTTTCATCATTCTTGTTTATGTCGTATTGATGCTGGTAGATCTTACTTTTAAATTTATTTTTGGTCTTACCAATGTAAAATGATAAACAACATGACATCATTGCTCTGGCAGTTCAACTTCTGACAAAATTTAAAAACTCCCCATCTGGGTATACAAATTACTACACCTTCCTTTACATACGTACATTGATTACAATGTCTGCATTTAGATATGTGGCCAGGGTGACTTTTTTCTTTTGTCTTTCAAATAAATTTTTAAAGCATAGATCTTTCATATACACCACTACATGGTTCTTCCCAATTTTCTCCACATATTCACTGTCAGCCATAAAAATATTCCAGTTATGTTGTATTATATCCTTAATGCTATCATTGTATGGCAATATTGGGGCTCATTGAAAATTAATTGTGTCTCTCTTACATTCAAGGTAACTAAATCATCATTTGTCCCAAGTAATTGCTTAAAGACGCCTTCCTGTCTTTTCCTGATGGCCTCCCAAAAATATTCTCCAAGAATATAACTGGATACCCTCCGTTGATCGACATGTCCTTCAAAATTAAACATCGATCACTAAAGGTAGAGTCATTATTCACCATACTGGCGAGTCTCACCATCTGGCCTTTGACCAGAAACTTTTTTTTGATAGATAGGGTGGTGGCTTTTAAAATGATTTAATGAATTAGAGCAGGTAGGCTTTCTGTATATGTTAGCGACAAACCTACCTGCATCACTATTCTTGGAGATAGTCATATCCAGATAATTAACATCTTTTTCACCTATTTCCATCGTAAACTTAAAAAATGTACAAAAAATTCATTAAGTTTGTCCCTGCAACCTTTCCAAAAAATGACGATGTCTTCTAAATATCGTCCGTAAAGTGTCCAACAATTACTAAATTCATAGTTGAGTACATGTTGACTTTCCCATTGGGCAAACATGGGTGCACAAACTGCACCCATTGCCACACCGTTAAGTTGTCGAAACAACTGATTTTCAAATATTATAAAGTTGTTTCCTAAAGCCAGATTCATTAGGGTGGTAATAGTAAATGCTTTGTCATTCTTTACACTGGGATGGTTACTTAAACACTCAACAGTTAGACTCCATACCAGTTACAAGTGGCGTCCCACAAGGCTCAGTCCTGGGACCTCTCTTGTTCGGTATATATTTCTCAGAGGTACAGGCTAACACGGAAGGACTGTGGCTGATCAAGTTCGCAGATGACTGCAAACTGGGCGCCATAATCGACTCTCCAGCTGACACAAGCATCCTACAAAAGGGCCTCATAGAAACAGACAACTGGTGCCAGAGCCACGGCCTCAAGCTAAACGCCAAAAAATGTATAGTCATCCCCTTTGGCAAAAACAAAGTGCCCACAAATTACCACATAGGTGGTAATCCATTAAGTACGGAAGAAGTAATTAGGGACCTGGGGACAAAAGTTGATAGCAATCTCTCATTTGACAACCACGTGGCCTAAGTGGTTAGAAAAACATTTTATATAGCCCACCTAATCATGATGGGATTCACATCTAGATCAGGGGAGATCATTGTGCCTCTTTACTCATCCCTCATTAGGCCCATAATTGAGTACAATGCTCCTTTTGGGATGTACCTTATCAGACACCTGCAGCAACTGGAGAGACCCCAAAAGTACCTCACCAAGAGGATCAAAGGGCTCAAACAGATGCCATATGCTGCCCGGTTAAAGAAACTCTAGCTCTACTCAGTGGCATACCACCTGCTCAGAGGCGATCTGTGCCTGATGTATAAAGCCATGTCCAACCCAGAATTAATGGACATGCTACACCTCAGAAAATCCAAATCCCATCGAGCTACACGTTCGAGAGACTTGAACCTCAGCACTGAAATAAATAGGACATGCTGGAGGGACAGATTCATAACCCAGAGGCTCTCTTCACTATGGAATAAAATCCCAGTCCAGGTTAGGCAGAGTCCCTCATTGACTCTCTTCAAGAGGAATCTTCATGAGTGGATGGGAGATAGTAGGTTTACCCCGGGTATCACTTCTGTGTCACTGTTAGACAGAGGCACAGTATACTAACCTCGAAAAAGGGCATAGTAAAATTCATTTAAAATGGGTGGCGAAAGCCAAACACACTCTGGCTAGGCTTATAAATGCCCTAAGGCAGATAGCCTAGTATGAACCTATGAACCTATAAAACATATCCAAACCCTCAGAGTGTGGCAGGATGGAATAAAGATCACATAGATCAATAGTGACAAGTAACAGTTCTTCAGCATATAGATTATTTGAAACTTTTCATAAAAAATCCCAGGAATCCCTGAAAATGTATTTATGATCACTCAAGAGATTCTTAATGCTCACATCTATGTATTTAACTATAGGCATGTTTTTTGAGGCCTTTGCATCCACAATAGGCCTCAGTGGGGGGTCTAATAAACTCGTATGTGTCTTGGGTATGCCAACAATGGTGGGAGTCCTAAGGTAGGGTACCTTCAGAAATCCAAGGTCACTCACACTAATCTGGCTGCTCAACATCAAATCTTCTAGTGCAAGATCAAGCCTATGATAGGAAATAATCATTTCACTGACCAAAACGTCTTTGTAAGTATCTGTATACAGTATAGTTAACATTCTGTCCATATATTCATTCACATCCATAACCACTAGGCCCCCACCTTTGTCAGGTTTCATTACCCTGAACTGATGCATGCCACTGATGTCTTTTAATAAAGTTTTTTCTTCCTGTGATAAATTATGGTGAAAACAGACCCCATTTTTTTCTCTACCTTTTTCCTGATATCATTTTCACACAGTCTCGCAAATATGTTGATCAAAGGATGCAGGGGTGGGTTGAAGGTACTGGGTCTCTGACATACAGTATTCACATTTGAATTAAGATGTTCCTGTGGACCTTGATGGAAATACAGACCCAAATTCAACTTTCCTCACAAATAATTAAAGTTGTACTAGAGATTCGTCAATGCTAGCCTGTCTATAGGGGACAAACATTGGCCCTTTATCAAATGTCTGCCCATTCTGATGTTACTTGGGCAGAACTATAATTAAATATTTTAAAGTCCCCTATTGTATTCTTGACAAGCTTGCATCTAAATATGTTATTCACCACCTGTACCTGCCTCTCCCCCTGCCAATCCTCAGGGGAACTTCCCTCATGTAGTATAGTGTCTGGGAATAATTCCCATTGTTGTTCCCCTGCCAGCCCTGTTGTTGTCTCTGCCTCTGATTCATCAGTCTCTTCAACCTCATCAGAGGCTACACTTCTAAAGTGCTGTTAGGTTCAACATCATTTTCATCCACAATATCATTGATGACATCATAATTATTGACCTGGTTGTAATAGTTGTTGTTCCTATTTTGCCCTCGTGGTGGGTGTGGGTATGCCTTCCCAGACTCATAGTCCAATTTGTCTCTAAGTAACTTTTTTGCTTTTTTATCTTTTAACATCACCATTTGTTCTTCTATGCCTCTAAACACTTTAGTGTACTCAGAACTTTTAAACTGAATCAATAAATCATTTCTGATATTGTTATCAAGTGTCTCAATGTTCTTTTTAAGTTCAACTATTTTCTTTTCATTATGTTTAATTAAAACACTAAGAAGTTCACATCCTTGTTTGTTAAAAAGTTTAAGCAACTCACAATTTAATTGTGATCTTTGTAGAAGTCCTGTCATGTATTTCCAGTTTTGGAGTCCTTTTGGCATTTGCTGTTGCTTATAACAATCCTCTAAGTAAGAATTTTTAAGCTGTAATTTCTGTAATTGAAACGTTTGGTCCTTAGCTGCTCTAATCTGCTTGTCCAAACTACCATGGTTTACTTCACTCGCTGTACTATTAAGTAGTACAAGAGCATCCCCCGGACTAAATGAATGTTGTTTTATCACACCTATTCTAAAGTTACAGAGCCTCGAAGGTTGATTCATTTTGGTGTTTCTGACTTTCAAGTTCATTTTTATTGTGTACTTCAGTTACCAATTTGTATATATGTACATTCATATTTATATGTACATTTGTAAACTTTGTACTACTTAATAGTGTCTGAATTGTTTGGTTGACTTTGATCACGATTTTTTTTTTGCAGTACTTATATTCTTGATTTGACTTAATTCAGCAGTTCTGAAGAAGTCTTGATGCAAGACGAAAGTGCTAGACTGCTATTGGTATTTCAATAAATAAATAATTTCGGTTGTTGTACACTGGTCTTTGTGGTTCCTGGACCTCCATTCAGTTTTCATCTGATCCTGGTTCCTAGTTTTTGTTGATGGATTTGTTTATGGCCACTGGAAGAATTTCTGTGTCCCCCAGTCTGGACCTGGTTTCCCAACTTCATGCTGTAATTGGTAACCTTACTACTCTTTTGGATAAAATAAATCAACAACTGCAAGGTAATAGTGTTTCTCCTAGTGGTATTTCTTTCCAATTAGACCAATGTTCTGGTTATCTTGCTTCCTGGTCTAATCAACTTGGTGCAGTTGACCAAACAAGGGAATCAAACAACCGATGAACAATAGACTTTGACACATGGAAAACAGATGCTTTTGAGTTTTCTTAATCTGCTTTCATTACTAATAATGTTGACACCAACCATGATATTATAGGTGAGTGTTCCTTTGTTGACCAACTTAAATGTTTTGAGGAGAAACTGCTTGCCTATAAAAACTACAACTAGATAATGCCTACTTACATGAAACTTTAAAGAGAGGCCTTATCCCTAAGGGGTTACGTTTGTGGCATTTCCCAAATTCTGAGTTCCATAAAGCCCTACTTAATATTTTTAACAAGGCAGGCACCAACATTATTAACCTTATCATTCATAAAATTGATATAAAACTTGTTAACTATCTCTCGATTTGGATATCATTAATGGCAGTCTCACCAGTGATGGTCTTTTTGACCACTACTTTACTAACCACAGTAACCTGTTTAAGAAAGGAGATGACATTTGTCAATGTATACAAAACAGGAAAATCAAAAAATTGCATTCTGAAGCCTACACTAAAGGTACAGCACACCCCCCCCCCCCCCCAGGGCTCCTGAACGTTACCAGCCAATCACAGTGAGTGAATCTGATGACAGACAGAGTGAAGTAATAAATTCTCATGAGGTGCACAACATGGACTCCCAGGAAGCCTCCACACTTGGTGAGCAGTTCATCAGATGCTCTGAGAGGCTTCTACAAAAAGAAAGTGGCAAAAATAAAGAAAAAACACAAGATTTGGATTATCCTCATACTAGAAAATAACCCAAAGTTTGATCGGTTGGGTGCTCGACCAAAATCTTCATTTTATTTAACTTTGTTGACCAGGAAAGTCAGACTAGGACAGAGCCTATTTTCAGGGGAGGCACAGGGAGAAACACTCCAGATGCATGTCTTTAGAATGTGGGAGGAAACCCACATTAATGCAGGGAGAACACACAGACTCCACACAGAAGGCACCCCAGCCAAGAATTGAACTGGAAAACCTCTTGCTGTGAGGCAACAACATTAACTGCTGCACTGCTGCGTCACCCAAATTCATTATCATTATGAATTAGAACTCATTAGCGTCATTTGCTAATTGTAAAAGCAACAGCAAACACAGGAACTCATGGCAAAAACACTCCAAAGTAAAGAAGAGCATGAGAAAGAAAAGCTTTTACTGAAACAGATAAGTAAAACGGGAAAATTCAAACAAACATTTTGTTCAAAGTTAACTGATTATCCCATGACAGCTACAACAATGGGTTTCCTAAATGAACAAGTTTATCTAAATTCTGGTTTGTTTAATATCTATGAATGAAGCTTCGATGAACATTGATTCACGTATTGCTGTAAGGTTTTCAGCTGTCAATGGGGTTTTTGATTGTAACAATGCTTCAGATTTGAATTTAGTTGATTGTTCTACTGATTTAGGTAATGCCAAATTTATATACCTTGTTAATGATAGTATGAACCTGAGTAATACAACTGACTTTTTTAAACTAGTAATTGGACAACTGGTCTAATTAACGATCTTGAGGGGATACCTGTAAGCCCCCAAAGTGAGTTGTACAATGTGGAACTGTTAGAAAAATGTGTATTTGAATACATGAGAAATGCTAGTTTAAAAGTAAAGTAGTATATAATGCATTTTATTCTATTAATCATATAGTAGAGAGGATTAATTCATGTTTAAATGTAAAGTAGTTTTGAAACTGCAGTGTGGCTTGAAGCAAAGCTGACCTTTGACCCTGGCAGAATGCTAGCTTAGCAAGTTTTAATGTTTATGCTTTTCACAAGTGATTATCTGCTGGGTCAGGAAATTAAATGTGTGAAATAATGAAATCTTCTGTTCTTTCCTGTTGGGATGATTTGGCCTTGTATATGTATTACTGAGATAGCACGCAGCTGTGTGAGAAAGTGTAACAGAGAACAAAGAAGTGTATTAAAAGACTGAATCTACTATTGTATTCGAACTGATATGAAACCTTGAAAAAGTAACTTTACAGAAAGACATTATGTCTGACCAGCTGGATAGCAAGGCCGTATTGTATCTAGAGGAAAAGTCTTTTTTAAAATATACAGCATCAGCAGAACTAATGAATAGAAGACTGTAAGCTAAAGTGATGTAGATGCCCTGTGACATATCATGTCAGTAAGGTGGGCATAGCTTGAATGTTAAACCTATATAACATTGTGTGCTTCCTGTTTCATGTCAGACAAAATTCTGTACTTGTACGTTTTTTGCCTCCTGGTGTACACTAGTAAACCTTTTAATCTGAACTTCCTGTGTATTGAATTCTTTATTTTATTTAACAGTTTGGTCCTTCTGAGACGGAAAATTCCCTCAGACAGCTGCAGATCAGAGTCTACCGGTGGTCGAATACTGAGCAGGAAAAGTTACCAAAACGGTTCTTCTTGGGTGAAAAGACCTCCGACTGAATTGTCATTTAAAGAGGCTGGCCACTTTCTGATCTGTGGCCGAAGACTGGACATTGGACAGTTCAATACCGGAGGCTCAGGTAGGAAGAATTTGCCTTTTTTCTGTTTTAGATCAGGGACTAGGTTACAGTATATTGTTGTCAAGATTTGTTTTGCAGATCAAGGGACAAAAGGAAGTACTGTATATTTGGTCATAGATCAGGGTAACAGAATAAGGTAGGCAGTCATTCTAGATACACTGCAAACAGGAACTGAGAATTTGATATCACGTGATAAAAAAGGGTTACATAACATTTTCTTTTGACACGGGTAATCAGTGCACTAAAACATTGTGAAATCCGCCCCTAATCGAAGATGCAAAATACATGCAATTACAACGTTCTGATAACGTTAGATATTATACGAAATGGGTTAGTAAATATGAATTTGATGGTAAACTAGATAAAACTTCACTAGTTAAACTCCTTAAACAGCTTAAATCTGATGCTGGAGGTCAGGCAAACAAGCAACGCCAATTAGGCATTCCTCAGGCACACAGGTGGATTGAGGAAGCAAATCATAGAGAGCAGAAGCTGAAAAATTCAAAAACATTATTTCTAGACAAAGAGGATAATAACTTGGTAATAGCGACAGCTCCTCCTCCTCCTCCCTTGCCCCCTCCCTTACCCTTTTCAGGATATGAAGCGAGTGGACAGGCTGGTCCGCCTCCGCATTATCCTGAAGTTTCAGCAAGACCACAACCATTTGTTAGAGATCCTATTGAGACTAGGTCCTGAACACGTAAAACACATAGGGACACAGAATCATACCAAATAGAGAGAAATCTACAGGATGGGAGTGAGGAAGAAATATGCCCACTTATAGAAGTTCCAAATCCTCAGGCAGGACAGGAAGGGCAGGACCCAACACTCTTAGTATATAGACCATGGACACCGGAGGATATCCGGAAGGCTACTGAGGGAATTCCCCATCCGAAAGTTAATTTTACGAAATTTTTAGAAGATTTACAAGGCATGAGATTGAGTTACCACTTGAATGGGGAAGAAGTAGAAAAAGTAGTAAGACAAATTATAGGTCCAGATTGGCACATGATTTGTTGCACCTGGAATCTTCGTAATGCAGAGCTTAGACCACTCCCACATAGTGACGCAGAGTTAGACAACAGAGTGAAAGGTCTAACAGACCAAATCTCTGAGAAATGGAAACCTAGAGCAGACTGGACTTGCATTAATCAATGCAAACAACAGGAAAATGAGACAATAGATGGGTACTATGCTAGATTGTTAGAATGTTTTAATAATCATAGTGGTATGTCGGTTCCTGAGAACCAAACAAATGATTCCCCGTATGAACAACAATTAAAAATGCATTTTTAAAAGCTTGCATTGCACCTATTAGTAGCCTCATTACAGCATATGATAGACCATCGAACAGGGAGGCTACAAGCCTTACTCGAATACGCTAGACATGCTGAAAGACATTTTAATAGTAAAAAGAAAAAAAAGGCGCAAGTCTTCACTGCTGAAGACGGAGCTGAAGTATTTGTATTACAGTCAGGTAAAAAGGGCAAGAAAAATGCCCAGGGAAACAAACAGTCTGACAAACGATCAGAAGATTTTGAAGAGAGAAAAAAGAGAGGTGAATGTTTCAAGTGCGGGAAAAAGGGACATCTAGCAAGGGATTGTAAGCAAAACAAAAAGGTAATTACAGAAGATAAGGGAGATGAGGACTGACTATATGATAGTGAGGATGCATCATGTGAAAGTCAGAAATCATCAAGAAAAGTTAATAAACAGAATACAGACATAAATGTGGTAGAAGGAGTTGAGGAAGTGCAAGCAGATATGGAGGATGAAGAAAGTGAAATTTTGGACTTAGCATTATTGAGCTTAGAGCTCTACTTAGCAGATACGAAACCGGAAGTTACACTTCTGGTGAAGGGAAGGGAAGTCAAATTCCTGTGTGACTCAGGAGCATCACGGACTTTGATACACCCCTCCAAGTTACCAGAACATTCTGAATCACCTGATTATATACTAGTAAAAGCTGCAAATGGACATCTATATGGGGAACCACTTTCCCATGATATAGCAATAACTGATCCTGTTTCAGGTATGACCCAAAGAAGTAAAATTGTTGTTTCTGCAAAGTGTCCAGTGAACCTGTTGGGCAGGGACCTTATGCAGATATTTGGCATAGCAGTAGTTCCAACTGTACAAGGTATGGAGGCACAGAGACAAATGGATACCTTTGTAGTGCGATCGGAGGGGGAAACTTTTTACCGGTACAGCTAGGACCTAGTCACGACTGGTCCAGGGGCAGTAACCGAGGAACTGATGAATGTAGCCATCAGTAAAGCCCCCTCCCTTGACACTGATCGACAGCACTTGTTACACTGTACTCTATACTACTGTACTACACCAGGACCTGATAGAGAGTATGAGCAAGAATTGTTTAGAAATCGTGCAACTAGATTGGTTTTGCATACTTTGTGCTGGGATACTGAGGGGAACAGTGTAGTTAGCTGTTCGTTACCTCAAGAATTCCTTGCATTGTATAGATCAAATTGGTTACCACATGTCAGCTTGACAAAGAACAAAAGTGTCAAATGGGCAGACTTAGGAGAAAAAGTAACAAGATGGGAGAAACAGACTGATTTAGAACTGTCAGAACAAGGGATACAGAAACAGAAACTGAATTGGTTGACACAGACACATCCAGCTGTACACTTGCAATCTAGTGAGGACAGCTGATTAGCATTCTTATTAGAAGAAGAAGAAAAGGCCTTATGTGAAATTTCAACAACTCTTTGGTCAACAGGCAAGTCAGATGTAGGACTTATTCGAACAGCAGGACCAGTTACAATTACCCCAAAGTCAGCTTTTAGACCACAGAAAAGACAATACCCTTTGAGAAAGGATGCAGAAATAGGAATTAAGCATATAATAGCAGCATTACTCAAAGAAGGAGTGCTGGTAGAATCTCGTGGTTCACCATGTAATACACCCCTATTTCCTGTTAAAAAAGCAAACGGGGAATGGCGGATGGTACAAGATTTACAAGCTGTAAATAATGCAGTAATAACTAGAGCACCTACGGTGCCAGACCCACATACTTTGTTAAATGATTTAGAACCGCAACAGAAGTATTTCTCTGTGGTAGATATTAGCAATGCTTTCTTTTCAATACCTATACATCCTGATAGTCAGTATTGGTTTACATTTACATTTCAGGGTAAAAGGTATACGTATACTCGACTACCACAGGGATATTGTGAGAGCCCAACAATATTTGCAGAAGAAATGGCTAGCAACCTGGCAGGGTTTACCCCACCGGGAGGTAGTCAAATTCTACTTTAAGTAGATGGCATCTTGCTAGCAGCCCCCACCCAGCAGCAGTGCAGGGAGGATACTGTAGCATTATTGAAATTTTTAGCAACACAAGGACACAAAGTAAACAAAAGTAAGTTACAACTTTGGAGAAAACAAGTTAGATACTTGGGATATGTGATATCCAATGAAGGTAGAATACTAGATGAAGAAAGAAAAACAGCAATTTTGCAAGCACCCAAACCAACAACTAAGAAAGAAATGATGTCTTTCTTAGGTACAACTAATTTTTGTCGGAGCTGGGTACCAAATTATGCTTTGGAATCTGCTCCACTGACTGATTTGATATATAAGACACCAATGGCAGTACAAGATTTCTTACAATGGACACCTGAAGCAGAAATGGCGTTCTGCAGGTTGAAGCAGTTGATAGCTTCTTCATTAGTTTTAGGACATCCAAATTATCATAAACGATTCTTTCAGACCGTAGATTGTAAGCAAGGATACATGACGTCAGTATTGACGCAACAACATGGGGACAAGCAACGCCCCATAGCCTACTATTCATCACAGTTAGATCCAGTGGCACGATCTTTGCCTCGCTGTGTAAAAGCAGTAGTTGCAGCTGCAATGGCAGTACAGGCTTCGGCCTCAGTGGTGTTATTCCACCCTCTCACATTGAGAGTGCCTCATGCAGTTGCAATAATTTTACTGCAAGAAAAAGTGGCATACCTTTCTCCTGCTAGACATCTTTCTTGTATGACTATACTGCTGAGCCAACCTCATATGACAATTGAACGATGTACGACATTAAATCCATCAACATTACTTCCGACTCCTGTGGATGGCACACCACACAGCTGCCTGCAGGAAATTGAACAGTTAGCTTTACCTAGACAAGATCTCACAGATATGCCCTTGGATAATGCCAAGGTGACATATTACGTGGACGGCTCATGCAGAAGGGGTCCTACAGGGAAGAATCTGGTGGGGTATGCAGTAGTTACAGGCACTGAAATTCTAGAAGCCCAATCCTTACCACATAACTTATCTGCACAAGCAGCAGAATTGATAGCTTTGATGAGGGCATGTACTTTAGCAAAAAACAAATGTGTGAACATATATACTGATAGTCAGTATGCTTTTTCTACAGTACATGCATTTGCACAACAATGGAAAAATAGAGGAATGATAACATCTAGTGGAAAACCTATTAATCATGCGCAATTTATTTTGGAGTTATTAGAATCTATTCAGTTACCTACCAAAGTAGCTATTTGTAAATGTGTAGCTCATACAAAACAACAGGATAAGATTTCAAAAGGCAATGCACGAGCTGATGCAGCTGCAAAGCAAGTAGCCTCAGACTCAGAAACTTTACTTTTAAATGAGGAATTACAACCCTCTGAGATTTTAGATTTAGACATGTTAAAAACAATGCAGATGCTTACTACAAAAGCAGAAAAACAAAAATGGGTAAAACGAGGTGCAATTCTTGAGAATGGACTGTACATTTCCAAAGAAAGAAAACTGATATTGCCGTCTAATTTATTTAGATATGCAGCTTTGTTGAGCCATGGGCAGTGCCATGTCTCAACAGGGGGGATGGTACAGTTAGTAAATTGAATATTCCAAACATATGGATACACAAACTACACAAACAAATTTTTCCAGCTTGTCATACTTGTAACAAGCACCATGCACAAGGAGCATTTAAAACCAAGCAAGGAAGTTTTCCTATACCACCATACCCATTCCATACTATTTGTATGGATTTCATAGAATTGAATAAGTGTGAAGGGAAAAACTTTTGTTTAGTTATTGTAGACATGTTTTCTAAATGGGTAGAAGCTTTTCCAACCAAAAACCCGGATGCAGCAACAGTGGCGAAAGCCCTGATAAAAGAGATAATCCCTAGATTTGGCATTCCGGAAAGGATTTATAGTGACAATGGCACTCATTTCGTGAATCAGACAATCCAACAACTTGGGAGATTTTTTGGTATCTCCTTAAAGAACCATTGTGCCTACCACCCATAGTCAGCAGGACTGGTGGAAAGGTACAATGATACCCTCAAAAATAAGCTTAGGAAGCTAGTAGAGGAGACCCAAAAGAATTGGATATACTGTCTGCCTTTGGCACTGCTGAGTATGAGAACAGTTCCAAATGTAAAGGGTTTGACTCCCTTTGAAATGGTTTTTGGGAGAGCATATTATGTGCCTCAGTGGAAAGCTTTTATGCCTGCAGAGCAAGAGGCTGACAGTTCATTAGCTAGTTATATGAGGGAACTGTTAACAAATAAATCTGTTTTGCAGTTTAACTCTTTTTCAGATAAGGAACAGACCAGACCGGTGGAAGCAGTCTTGGTCCCTGGGACATACGTTTGGCTGAAGGTGATGAAAAGGAAGAATTGGGCGAGTCCAAAGTGGGAGGGACTGTACCAGATTCTGTTGGCAACACCTACTGCAGTTAGAGTGGCCGAGAGGACGTCCTGGGTTCACTTGACACATTGTAAACCAGTAAAGAACTTTCAACTTGATAAAAACTTTGTGACTGATACACAACCAGACCAAGATGGCCAAAAACAAAGGGAATAGAAATTTAGATCAACCCCAGAGATGTTGCATCATCATTTTATTGAGTGTACATTTATTGACTGTAATTGTGACAATTTTCCTCTCATTGTGGTTTATCCTACACGCAACCACACAAGTGAAAGTGGGAAGGCGTGATGAAACGTCTATAGACTGGCATCCAAATCTTAACACATACCTAGCCATGAAATGTGTATATGCAGAGACTATGAACATTTCAAATTTCTGGGTTTGTACAGCTATACCAACAGCATATGGAGGACTGATAATGTCCGCTGTCCCTTTGGGGATAAATGAGACTTGGGAGAATTTACTTTTCGATACAGGAACTGTGAGATCACAGGACAAAATAGCTTTATTTTTACCTGTCACACAAAAAGGAATTGTATGTTTTTATAAAAATGATACCCTCCAGGTGGGCTGGAGCAATTGTAATGTAACCATATCTTACCGATGTTATATTAAGAATGGTAATGGCAATACTTTTTGCAAAACTAATTATGACTCGTATTTGAACTCATTCGCAAGAATCCAGTTTTGTTTAAACAATTGTCAGTTATAGATCAGAAAATGTTTCATGCAGGACTTATGCATATTAGTACTAAAGTAGAAAACTGTTATTTTATTTGTGGGAAAAAGGCATATAAATGGTTACCTGAGAATTGGTCCGGCAGTTGTTTTTTGGGTTACTTGGTTCCGGCAATAAGACATACTGCAGAATTACCTTTGGGTAAGATACGAAACGTGAGAGAAGCAGCTCGAAAACCTAAAGGTCCAGTCGAAAAACCTGTGAATCCAGTTGGAAAGATCGAAGCTGGCTGGAAAGACCACAATTCAGTAAAAGACAAAAGCAAATTGACTCATATGGACTTGAGTGACAGTGTTATATCCTGGGCATGAATATTCCCAGCTTATGGAGCAGTATCTGGGAGCTGAGGAAGTTGTCGAAACTTCACAAAGTAATGAGTAATGCAACTTTTTCTGCCCTAGAACTGGTCACTGATGAACTGAATGCAATGAGAACTGTTGTGCTACAAAATCGAATGGCTCTTGACATCACCCTAGCGGCGAGAGGTGGTATGTGCGTGCTTATCAAAGAAGAATGCTGTGCGTACATACCAGATAATAGGCATGAAATGAATAATCACCTAGAGGTAATTCAGCAAGTATCAGCCATGACTGAACCAGGCCGAAACCCACTGACAGACTTTTTCCAGAATCTATTTGGGGGGTGGGGTTCCATCCTAATGAATATTCTGATTGCCATTTGTGTGGGTATACTCCTAATAGGACCATGTGTTTGCTGTGGAATTCCCTGCATGAAAAGATTAATCAAAGATTTTATTGATGTATCTGTTACTGAAACTTTGTACCAAGATATTGAGATTGAAAGATTGATCTCAGATGACATTTTTTCTGAAGTATAGATTGAATGACTCACCTAGCTAAAAATCCTAAGTGGAAGAAGTTGGGAGATGAAATGACACTATGCATACTTCAAAATAGAATAAAAAGTATTAATAGAGCGGGAAATGTTAGAAAAATGTGTATTTGAATACATGAGAAATGCTAGTTTAAAAGTAAAGTAGTATATAATGCATTTTATTCTATTAATCATATAGTAGAGAGGATTAATTCATGTTTAAATGTAAAGTAGTTTTGAAACTGCAGTGTGGCTTGAAGCAAAGCTGACCTTCGACCCTGGCAGAATGCTAGCTTAGCAAGTTTTAATGTTTATGCTTTTCACAAGTGATTATCTGCTGGGTCAGGAAATTAAATGTGTGAAATAATGAAATCTTCTGCTCTTTCCTGTTGGGATGATTTGGCCTTGTGTATGTATTACTGAGATAGCACGCAGCTGTGTGAGAAAGTGTAGCAGAGAACAAAGAAGTGTATTAAAAGACTGAATCTACTATTGTATTCGAACTGATATGAAACCTTGAAGAAGTAACTTTACAGAAAGACATTATGTCTGACCAGCTGGATAGTAAGGCCGTATTGTATCTAGAGGAAAAGTTTTTTTTTTAAATATACAGCATCAGCAGAACTAATGAATAGAAGACTGTAAGCTAAAGTGATGTAGATGCCCTGTAACATATCACATCAGTAAGGTGGGCATAGCTTGAATGTTAAACCTATATAAAATTGTGTGCTTCCTGTTTCATGTCAGACAAAATTCTGTACTTGTACGTTTTTTGCCTACTGGTGTACACTAGTAAACCTTTGAATCTGAACTTCCTGTGTATTGAATTCTTGATTTTATTTAACAGGAACCTGTATGTATTATTCACAACAGACCTTGTTTTGATAACAGCATTGTAGAGATTAACAAATGTTTGGTTAGTGGAGTTAACAAAGACAAAAGTACTCTAATGCATTTAATGAACATATGTACCAACAGTACCTGTTCTCCCAGTGAAATTTTTCATTTTATTTTTGAGAAAGATTTGTGTAATAATCATAGTAGTACCTCTCTGAAGTCCGATTTTTTGCACTGTTCATTAGTTGATTCTGAGATTGCATTTAGTAATGGGTTATTACAAAACACCAACAGTAATTATGTTTCATGATTCTGTTGATTTTTTGTTGTAGACTACTGATAAGCCTAATATACATGCAATGGGTGATGATTTCAACACAGATCTTATACCAAGGATTCTTTCCCTTCCCAGTACCTCCAATGATTCTAACACTGACCAAGCACCAAGGATTCTTTCCCTTTTGAGTGTACCTAATTTTAATGCAACTAACAATACACTACACTTTAGAGGGGGGAGTCCCTAAATGAAGAGTTTAATCACAATATTTGGGGAGGTTTTGGATGCTTATCCAAATGAGGTAGAGGGAGTTCATTTAGTACCAAGCTTGGATTCCAACAAACTTGAGCCTACTATTGAGGACTATACTAGTTTTGTGGTGGGAGAAACAAAGTAAACGTCCTTTGACCCAGACATCGGGCCTATTTGTATAAAAAATTCTGATAAGGACTTCACTGTGTACAACTTCTCTAGTGTTAATATTACAATGGAGCATGCCAACATTTTAAGTAAAGGTTTGAGTTTTATGCCCACTACGAAATCTCATCTAGCAGAGGCCCTCATTGATTTAAAACTGTTTACCGGTAAATTGAACTTGGCCCTTTTGTTCAGGTCGGGGACTTCTAATTCAGTGTTAGGGTCTAACAAAACTCTTAGAAAGAACAAGAACAGGAAACCTCGTAACTTCACACTTTTATTCACAAACTTGAGCACCTTCATCCAGGTATTATGGACTTCATCAGAATAAAACAACCATCTCATAACTTGTTTAAATATTACAAAACTTAAAAAGTACAACCCCACACATTCAAAATAACCTATCACAAAACTTCACTAATTAAAAAGTCAAATTGTTTAAGAGTTTCCCACCAAGTTACATTTAACCCTTGTAGTACTGACGCATAACTAAAACATATAGCAAGCTTTTAGTCTTAAGAAACTACTTAAAGAAACATGGTCATTAACACCTGGGTATGTTATAGCATTACTTCATAAAAGCCACTGTAATTCCAAATATTCTAGATAATTTGATTCAGGTGTCCCTCTAGGACCCAAATCACTTTGGTCAATAATACAAAATTTAAATACATGGTCTTTATTTTCACAAATATGTCTGAATAATGCATTTTTAGTGTCCATTTTTCTTATGTCATAGAAATGCTGAAATATTCAGTTTTTAAGAGCCCTTGAATTTTTTTCCTATATAGAAACAATTGCATGTCTGACATACAGCAGCATATATCAGTCCTTTAAAATAACAGTAGAACCTTCCAGGGATATTTACCACAAAATGTCCTCCAAGATTTATTTTCTTACATACCAAAATGTTACAACATTGGGCACATGCCCCACACTTAGACATTTTCCATCTTTGTGGTTTCTATTATTCTCCTCCCTTTCAAGCAACTGCTTGAAGCTACTTTCTTTTTTTTTTTCAAAACAGGTTTATTGTTTTAACATACAAGAGAAATATCATAACAATTTTATACAAGTAATTAAAAATAGATACGATTATAACATTCAACAAAACAACTAAAGTATTTACAAAGACATCCACTACAATCAGATCAATTAATTAAACTAAAATACCATGCTAATGAAATTAGGATTTTTTTCACAAATTTTGTAAATTATCCCATACAATATAATAAGATGTTTTTCTAGTTGTTCTTGACCTAATTGTGTTTATTTCCATATGGCACACTATATTCATAACATTTTTAAATTCATTGAACGAAGGAGGTGTATCTGAAATCCAATTTCTGGTTATTATTTTCCTAGCCACTGCTAGAATAGACCATAACAAGGGAAGCTTAACCTTTTTAACACTTTGAGGTACAGGTGTGTTGAATAATATAAGAGATTTAGAAATAATGAAATTATCTGTAAAAAGAGCCTGCACAAATTCATTAATTGACTTCCAGTATTCTTTCAATTTTATACAGTCATAAAACATATGAGCCCAGTCAGCATTAATTTCTACATTACATCTCTTACATAGATTATCTTTATTATTTATTTTATTCATCATCAAAGGTGTATAAAAAGATCTATGTAAAACTTTCCATGTATAAAGTCTCCAGACAATGGAAGACGTAGTTCTATAGGCAGATTTCAATATATATTGTTTATCTTGTTGATTTGGTGGGTCCCCATTAATAGAAGTGAAATAATTCCAGTATGAATCTACACTGTAAAAGTTTCTTGTCTGATAATTTTATGTATGTATGAAAGTTTACCTTTATCAGAAACTTTATGTTGTAAATTTAATATCAAGTAATCAATCAGTGTTGGAATAGATTCTTTAACTGTTATAGACATTAGATCTATTTTATTAATGAGATGTTGTCTAAAGGTCTGAACCTCTAACCAGCAAGTTTCTCTTAGATCAAATTCTTGTTTTAAGAAATCTAGATTTTTAACTTTATTATCAGATATCAACTGATACCAGTACTTTAGATCATTATCTATAGCTAAATGAGTTCCTTCAGAAGTAGATGACAAAAGCATACCCTGAGTATACATTATAGGGAATATAATAAAATTCCATTCCCTATACTTAGGGTGCATGAATATAAAGTTACGATAGCTAATAATAATATTCAATGGGTAACAAACCATATGTTTAGGTGTAATAGGTGAAGTACAAAATTCCTTTAGTAACCATAACATGGAGTTATTTACAATCATATTTTTATGTGTTAAGGAGATTTTCATGAAGTGCATACTAATTAGCTCCCAATAATCTTTCCATTTTGCAACATATGACTGATCTATTAATAAAGTAATAACTTTACAATAGAAGAGATAGTATATAAATTAAAGTCTGGAAAAGAAATACCCCCTTGAGACCAGCTATTAGTATGTTTTTTAATGCAATCCTAGGTCTATTAGGTGCCCATAGGAAATTTAACATTAGTGTATTCAGTTTCTTGATAATTATTTTTGTAGGTGGAAGTATTATTGATTGTATTAAGTATAAAATCTTGGGGAATATTATCATTTTAATAATTGTAAGTCTCTCCTCCATAGTAAAAACATATTATTCCAGGTATTAAAAAGGTTTTGTATATTAAGAAAACAGGTATTATAATTATTATATATAATAGATTTAATATCTTTAGATAGTATTATACCTAAATAAGTTATCTGACCTGAATTGGGTACATATTTAGTAAAATCACTAATGAGAATATTTTTTCGTGTATATATAGGTAGTATTTTAGTTTTTTCTTCATTGAATATTAAACCAGAAATACTTTTAAAATTCATCATTTTATCAAATTGAGACTGCATAGAAGAATTAGATCCTGCTGATGTAACTGGAACATCATCTGCAAAAAGTTGAATTTTGGATGTTGTATTTTCATCTATTTCAAAACCCTCTATGTCAGTACTGTTTCTGATCAAATTAGCCCATGGCTCCATTACTAAAGTGAATAATAGTGGAGAAAGTGGACATCCTTGTTTTGTACCTTTAAAAATTGGTATTTTTTGTGAAACATATGTTCCTACCTTAATATAAGCCAATGTTCCTTTGTATAAATGCTCAATTAGATTTACAAATGCATCTGAGAAGTTTGTGCACTTCAGTAAGGTAAACAGATAGTCCCAACTTACTGAATCAAATGCTAAACTTATATCAAGACTAATAAGTGTTAAATCTTTCTTTTTCCTATTTGCAAAATCAATTAATGTTAAAGTTCTTCTTATATTATCAAAAGTATTTCTATTTACAATGAAGCCTGTCTGATCTATATCTATAATGCCGGGGATGATTGTCTTCAATCTATCAGCAAAAATACTCATAAACATTTTATAATCAACATTAAGTAATGAGATGGGCCGATATGAAGTGCATCTAGTTGGATCTTTATTAGGTTTTAAAATTGGCGAAATAAATGTATATTGCCAAGATGGGGGGGGTTATTAACTCAGTTTGGGCCAAAATAAAAACCTTATCTATTAATGAATATGTACTTTTAGAAAGGATTTTATATATCTCTGGTATAATACCATCATTACCCGGTGCTTTGTTTGATTTAAGCTTATTTATTTGTGTAATAACCTCTGTATATGAAATACTCTTGTCCAATAGTTTAATCTGTTATTTATTAAGCTTTTTATTCATGTTTGTGGTTATAAACTCCTTTATTTTATCTCTAGGTTCCATGTTAATGTTATTATGGTTAATTTTGTGAAAGTGATTTCTAAATTCATCTAGTATTTCTGGTATACTAGAAACATTCTTCTTTTTCCTTAGAGAAAAGATTTCTTTGATAGGGTTTTGTTTATTCAACCTTTTTGTTTTATTTTTAAGTCTATGTAAGTATTTGGGGCTTATTGAATAAGACAAAAACTTGTATTTCTCTAAAGTTATTTTAATTTTATGATTTAAAATGTCTTTGTATTTCTCATTTAGTTTATTTCTTCAATAACTTTCTTGTCCATAATATTTTCTTTATTATTATGTTTATAAGAGTCTAATTTACTTTGAATATCTAACAATTCCTTATCCCAAGATTTCCTTTTATTATTATACCATCTGATACTTTGTCCATATAGATATGATTTTAAGGCATCCCAAACATAGACAATGGAGACTTCAGGAGTATTATTTATGTCTAAAAAATGTTTTACTTCTGAAAGTATATACTCTTTATAGTCTTTTAGTTGAGTTAAGTTTGCTGGTATCCTTTTGATCTGAACATTATGAGTATTTTTTATCATGAATTCAAAAACAATTGAATTATGATCAGATATAGGACATGAAATGATTTTGGAATTAATTAAATATGTTACCATCTGGTTAGAAATAGAGACCCTATCTATTTTTGAATACGTTTTGTATCTGTTAGAAAAAAAAGGTGTATGGTAATGATTTTGAATCTATCTGATTATTAATATCATTCAAATGATAAGAATTAGCAAAATCATTTAAATGTTTTGCATTAGATGTAATTCTTCTTTTTCCTATAGTGGTAGTATCACTTTCATGTAGTATACAATTAAAGTCACCAGCTAAAATAATATCTCCTATAGAGAATGATATGATCTTATCAAGATGATGTTTCACTGTATTAATACCAATTCCAGGTATCCAATATACATTAATTAAAGTGTAAGTCTTCCCATTAATTTGTATTGTAACCATACAAAACATTCCTTTGTCATCCTGATAAGACTTAATGGTTTTAGGAATGGGCATACTTTTATTCCATAAAATAGCCACTCCTGAGTGTGCTCTGAACTAACCAATACTGTATATTTGTTTGTGGCTAGTTTATCAATATCTTTTTCAAGAGATGGGTTTCTTGCAGGAAGACTAAGTTGGCCTTATGTAAATTAATGTATCTTATTAGGCTTGCCCTTTTACACAGATTATTCAATCCATTAATGTTTAAAGAAATTCCTTTTAAAGATGTCATTTGGCATTTTTGAAACTTAAGAATCTTATGATCAAAATAACAAATAACAACATAAGTAATGTTACATCTCCTCCTTTAGGTGTACCTTTAAATATAGCTGTATTTATTGAATCTCTTATGGGATTTTGTATAGGATTCAATTTTGTTTGTAGTGACAATGAGTGTACAAAATATATTGTGGATGTCAAAACTATATACATATAACAATGAGCAAGTGAAAATAATGTAAGGATTAAACCTTGCATCCAGCCTGGAGTTAAAATCTCCAACTTAGAGTAATATTTACCACTCAAGTTAACCCCCTACCCTAAGCAGCAGTACCTCAGCTACCACCTTATCAATTTAATACTGGTTATATTTAATTTAAATTAACAGCTTTCAATTCAATTATCTAGCAAGACAAGACTGCACATTTGGTAAAACAGCATCATATAAACTAAAATAAACTTTTTTTTTTAAAACTATTCATACTACTATATACATCTATGTAATATAATACACTTGTATTCAAATAGCATTCAAATAATCTTGATATTAAGAACCAAGAGGAGAGAGAGAAATAAAAGACGTGAAAGAGGGGGAGAGAGTGAAAGAAAGAGAGAGAGAGAAAAAAAAAAAGGAAGGCATATTTACATATTAATTTATTCAAAGTATGTAAAAATAAGTTCTAACATTCATTTAAATCAAAAACGTTGGCTAATATGGTTCAGACATTACATATATTAAGATGCATCTATTTTCTGTCATGTAAATGCAGTCAACAGCTTCCAAAAAAAAAACTTGAATTGCTTGTATATGAGCATTTTACTCATACTCATTATTGTCAATAGAATAACATATTATATTTATAGAAATTGTTATAAATCATACTGCATAGTTATGCAAATTCTCAGAAACACTTGCATTATTGTAAAAACAAAAAAATCTGTATTTTGTTTGTCTATATTACTGCTTTAAAATATATCACATGACAATTTCTTCCAGAATAGAGTTATAAAGTTATTTATGCTTGTCAATCAGATGAATTAAATGAGTTATAGTAATGTATATGTTTGGAACATAAGTTTTTAACACAGATTAGTATGCTGCAGTCAAGTAGATTTTCAAAAACACTTGAATAAATGTTTCATTTTCTATGCCTTCTAAAATAAGACATTTACTTACTACAAGAAACTGCATCATTTAAAATCATTATAACTGACATATTTTATGAATTATAACATAGATATTTAAGTAATTATATAAAATAACTCACATTTAGATGTTAAAGAGTTCATTTTCCTTCACATAGTCGCATTTGCATCAGTTCTACTTCCTGGTAGAGTGTTCTTCCTGAATCTGCAATGTGTCAGTGTGATATCTGGGTCAAAGGTCAGATAGACTGCTTTCAGCTTCTCTGTGAGAATTCTGAGAGTTGAAGCTTTTGAAACAACTTGAGGACACTGTTCATGAGGTAGCCCACATCCCAGATTGTCTCCCTTAACATTTTGGCGGGAAACTTGTTAAAAACTAGTGACAAACATTCATTTAGCAGTGTAAATGCATCTAAACATGACAAAACCTTCGCGATGTATTTTACAGGTTATTACAGCCTCCATGTAAGTGAAATTAAGCCCAAAGTTATTAAGAAATAATAAAACTCAATATTTTTGTCCCAACTCAATTTTTATGCAAATCTTATTATTTACTGTGTCTATATGATCAAAAGCATTTCTATATATTAATATGAAAAAAAAAATTAAGAAAAGAAAAAGAGAGTAGAAAATAAAAGAGTGTAAGGCAGAAATAAAAAAAATGTAAGAGAAAGCTATAAGAAGTATATACAATGGAATATTACTCACTGTTTATATTAATAGAGTTAAAAATAAAACACATTATTTACTATTATTTAGTTCTAATTATTATTAGTTAAAGCATGACAGATTATTTACAAACAAGCATAAGCAGTATAATCAAGAAAGTATAATTAGGATTAGCATTTGAAGAACATATAAACTTTTTACAAGGAATAAATATGTTATTATTCTATTAATCATATTTTCATTACTCTTCTCTCCCTGCCCTCCCCCACCCTTTACCCACTGCATAATCTAAATAGAATGTCATTGTTTAAACAAAGAAAAGAAGAAAATGAGAAAAAAAAATAGGAAAAAAAATGTATCAAATTACTGACCTTACTTCTCTTTTTCAGAAAGAGAAACAAATTGAATAATAGCTTGTTATTAGTTCCTCAGATATTTTGACTGGTTATGAAACAAAACATTTCTTTGCACACAGAGAATAACTTTGATTAAATCTTTTTCAGAATATTTGTGGCTTTCTGGAAATGCAGGAACTATATTTAAAAAGATTAATAATGAAGTAAAATGATGAGAGAAAAAAAAGAAAAAAAAAAAAACATAGAACAAATCATTTGTTTTTTAGTCTCTTCTTCTTCTCTGAAGTCTTCCACGAAGTTTCAGTTGCCAGTCTCTTTAATGAAGGACTAGCCCATTCCATTTCCTCTATTTTATCCAAAATCTTATTTTTTTTGATAAACAGTAAAGCAGAGTCTAAGTCATCAAAAATTTTAGGACCATCAGGAAGGAAGATTTTTAGCTTGGCAGGAAACAGAAGGTATGTTTTAAACTGTGCTTTTTTAAGCTCCCTTATTAGTGGCAGAAAAACTTTTCTTTTAGCTATTACCAAGGAAGAATAGTCATTGTCAAAACGCACAGTTGTCTCATTAATCTTAACAGGAGCTTTAGCCCAAGCAGATTTAAGAACCATCTCTTTATCTAAAGATGATAGAAATCTAACTATAACTGATCTAGGATATTTTTTGTTAGAGTTAGTATTAGCTATAGATCTATGTGCTCTTTCAATACCAAAAGAGAATGCTTCTGGTAAGTCTAAAGTTTTAGGGAGCCATGTTGTTAAAAAAGAAGTAATATTGTTACCTTCGATATTTTCTGGCAGTCCAAAAATCCTAATGTTATTGCGCCTAGATCTATTTTCCAGGTCAACCAGCTTTGTTTGTAAATGTGTATTTTGTTTCAGCAGAAACTCAATGTTGATTTCCTCTTCTTGGATTCTATTTTCCATGTCATTCACAGCTTCTTCTATGCCTGTCATCTGGATCTTCTGTTGTTGCGGGTCTATATGTAACAAGTCTATTTGTTTTGTAGATTTTATATGAAGGTATCTATTTTAGTATCCATTTTATCCATCTTAGCAGTAAGTTGCTGGATTATAGTTATCAGAGACTGAAGTTCTTTCTTGATGCTGGAGTCTTGAGAATTTGTCTTACTGGAACTCATTTCAGACTGATAAACTGACAGGAAAATTTCCAAAGTGATTTCTGACAGGAATATTGTTAAAATTTCCTTTCTTTTTTAGATATAGTTCAAGAACTATATAAAACAAACATGTTTAGAAAGAAAATTACTTCAAAAATTAATTTTTTAAGTAATTAATTCCTGTCAGTGTAATGAAATTGGTGGAGCTGAAGAAATCTGCTGCTATCCTGTGTTCATCCTTGGCCACGCCAGCTACTTTCTTTTTTATACACAATGTTTACATTTCTCTAACAATTTATATATAATCTGGATCACTTCTAAAAAGATCACAGTTTCTCCTTATTATACGACTGATGGAATACAAATCTTTATTGAATGGTACAATGTATGACCTACTCCTACAATCTTTAACTTTATTGACAGAGATGCTACTTAATTCAGTGCTATCCAGAAAGGTGCCGATAACTGGTACATAAATACTATCATTTCTTTTTCTTTTTACTTCCCAAAGAATCTTGTCTACAAATGTATCTGGGTAACCTCTTCTTCCTAATATTCCCATCAAGATGTCACATTGTTCATAAAATAAATTATCAGACACTATTCTGGCTAACTGAACATACTGGCCCTTAACCAGAGCCTTCTTTTGATGTAAGGGATGACAACTACTGAAGTGTAACAAAGTGCTGAATGTTGGTCTCCTATATAATGTAATATATATGTTTTAGTTAGGCTTCAGTACTGCAAGATTTAAATGTAACTTGATGAGAAACTCTTAAACAATGTCACCTTTTAATTAGTGAGGTTTTGTGATAGGTTATTTTGAATGTGTGGGCTCGTACTTTTTAAGTTTTATAATATTTAAGCAAGTTTTGAGATGGTTGTTTTATTCTGATGAAGTCCGTGATACCTGGACGAAAGCGCTCAAGTTTGTGAATAACCCCTGGATTCTCAAAAGATAGCACAGAGAGCAAGATCGATGTAGGAGCTTAAGCAGGCAATATGTCTGCAGTGCGATCCAGGAACAGCCTGCAGGGGCGTGCACGAGCGCTCCTGCACTAATCTTGCATGGACTAAGCCCTGGTATGCAAATCACCCCATTTGCAAGTGAAATCCATGCAAATGAGGTGATTTTGCGATCCAGGAAGCTTTCAACCATCTGTGAAGGACTAGTGCAATTTGCAGAAATGTACTCGGTTAGTAACTGAGCACATTTCTGCAAAATCCAAAACGGAGCTATGACAGCTCCAAATAAAGGCTGCATATCATATAGTAAGCATGCCAATGGCCAAGTATAAAGCCATTGGCATTGCAAACAATATAAAAAAATCAGCTTTTATTTTTTTTTTTTTTAGCTGATCTCGGCTGTTTAAGTGTAGGGCAGCAATGCGCAAATGGGATTGGGGTAAAATAATAAAATAAACCTAAAATAAGCATTCTAACTAAAATCAGTATTCTGCCATGCAAGTCAATGGCAGGCAGAAGACAACCTGGCCAGTGAGTAGTGGTTGCTAAAGGGGGAGGCTCAGTGTGAGACATGTAACTATGCTTTAGCAGGCAATCCTATGCAAATGAGGGGAAGGATAGTGAATCCCAGTTTTCTCCAGCATGGGAGTCAGGTTCCAACAATGTAAGAGTAGGAATAGCTTGGTGCAAGCCTAGGAGGTAGGTGTCATCATGGGGGGGGGGTTGTCAAGCATACTGTAAGTGGATTGGAGCCCTGTGGCTTGGGTTTGCTCCTAGCTTAGCACAACTAAGCTAGGAGGTGTGTCTAAACCTGTCTAGCAATCCTTACAAAGCCTAAGTGGGTGTGCGCACTGCACACCGGGTTTTACAGGAGGAAAAAAAAGTTAAACAGGAAATAGCAGCAATGTGCACATTTGAGCACTCTGTTTGCACAGCGCACCCCTGGGCTTAAACAGGAAGACAATGGGAAGGGAAAACAGCAGTAGGAAGGTAATCTAGGAGAACTAGCATAGCTGGCAGGTAAAATAAATCAGAATCATCCAATTACACAGGCAGCAGACCAGCCCAACCCAGAACAATTCTATAAACTATGCAAACACCTACCCCTCTGGTTTTTCCCACACTCTACACCACGGGTGTATACAAGCGGGAAAATTTTAACAAACAAACCTACAAAATGAGGAGGGCTGCAGCAGGCAACATAGAACAACACGTGCAAGAGGCTGAGGGTGGTGAGGATGTGAATGCTGCCAATCAACCCACAGTGAGGAGACGGAGAAGAGTGTACAGACCCAGGGTATCCTACCAGGGGCTACATGAGCTGGAGATAGTGGAGCATTATAGAGTGGACAGAGTCCTCCTACAGCAAATTGTCAAGCTGTGCCGGCTACACCTGACACACCAAACTGACCGAGGGGAACCCATCCCAGTGGATACCAAAGTATGTGTTGGCCTAAGAATACTAGCCACAGGTACCTCCCAAAGCTCAACTGGGGATATCATGGGGATCTCACAGGCATCAGCATCCAGAGAATTCCACCAGTTCCTGAATGCCATGTCAGCACATGCCAGTGAGCACATATATTTCCTCAACACCCGTGAGGTGCTGGCCAGCAATATGCATCTCTTCCACCAAATTGCAGAATACCCCGAGGTAGTGGGTGCTATAGACTGCATGCACATATGTATCAAAGCACCACCTGGTGATCAGGATAGGGCCTACATCAACCGCAGGGGAATTCCCTCCATCAACTGCCGGGTTGTCTGTGATGCCCAGGGCATTATAATGAATGTGTGTGCTGGCTGCTCTGGAAGCTATGATGATTCTCACAAATGGCATCTGACGCAGGTGTACTAGAGATTTGCCAATGGGGACATCCCCTACGGTCACCTAGTGAGGGATGCTGGTTACACACTGGAACCGTGGCTGATGACACCCATCAGAAATGCACACACACCTGAACAAGAAAGCCATAATGAGGCACATGCACAGACCAGACTTATAATAGAGCATGTGTTTGGGATGCTCAGGTTATGGTTCCAGTGTCTGGACACATCCGGAGTCTTGCAGTACTCACCAGCTACATGTACCCAAATTGTTATGGTATGTGCCATGCTACACAATATGATTCTGTGGAAACAGCTGCAGTGGGAACAGCATGGGGCAGGGTCACACAGCCCACCACCAATGCCAAGGCCTGCGCATGCACAGAGTGACTCAGAAGAGGAGCAACCTGAGCCTGTCCCAGTAGGCAGATGGAGGTGTGCCCAGTATGCTGAGGCTGTGGCAAAGAGACATTGCATAACACATACACTGACACAGTAGGGACCCAGGGAATGACACCTCTCTCTGACTCGCGCATACAGTAAAAGGGATGACAAACATGACACTACCTGTGATCAATCATGTATAGGGAGTGTACTATGTGCATCTGACATAGGCAGCCCTCTAGCACCATTCACAAGTCTGGAACACCCTCAAGGTAAGTCAATCAACCTACCAATTGCCAGATGGAGTAGATTGTGTCATTACCTGTATCTATGGTATGGCTGTGAGCATGCAAGGGAATTGGGTAGCTGAATGTGATGGCAGTAGACAGTAGACACCTATAGTGGCATCATGACATCTCTAACACATACTGGACTCACCATAGTAGCCAGTATTACACAGGGTGACAAAACCCGCTGCAGAAAATGTGCTAAGCAGCATGCATGTCCATATGACTCACACATGCCAGTCAGGACAGTTCACGTACCCAACAACAGTCCCAGCCAGCAGGACAGGTGTAAACAAACACAAAGAGAGCCTGTGCTATCACCCCTGAATAATGGCTATGGTTAACCTCCCCCCTGGCCTACACAGACAGACTACAGCAGGTCAGGCAGTGGGATGTTAATTTCGAAAGGGTGGGAAGTCAGACACTAATATGTAGGACAAACAATGTGTACAAGTGTCAGATGTGCCCCCCCCCATCCACAGTAGTAACGTAATAACAGTCAGGTGTGCCCCCCCAACCCCATGTAGAAATGTAGAAATAGTCAGGTGTGCCCCCCCCATCCTACATGGTAATGTAATAACAGTCAGGTGTGCCCCCACACTATTGTGTAGAAATGTAGGAATAGTCAGGTGTGCCGCCCAATCCTACATAATAATGTAATGGCAGTCAAGTGTGCCCCACTTATCCTGTGTAGAAATGTAAAAACAGTCAGGTGTGCCCCCCTGCTATGCAGAATTGTAGTAACAGTCAAAGCAAAATGATCGATGCATACCCTGCAGAGACAGCATGCTACTTGTCGGTGTACAACAAAAAGATCAGCACTGCAGCAAAAACAACCTGGACCCGATCCACACATTCAGTACAGATGGCCATACTGGGCATGCTCACACACTTAGAGAAATGAAGGCAATGTCAGTCAACAACATACTGAAAGGTCATACTGGGCATGCTCACACACAAACACATGAAGGTCATGTCTGCAAACACCAGTGGACCAGACATATCTGGCAGTTGGAGTTGTTAGTGCAGACACTTGTCAGTATGCACCACTCATGCCTTGCACATGCAGTGGATAGGAATACATACATATATGTCAGGACAACACAGTATAATAAGCCAAAGGTAGACATACATAAATGTGTGGAAGAGTGTGACTGTAACAAGGAGCCATCCAGGCCTGTCCCACCCACCGCACACAGCCAAAGGGCCCCAATCACATGAGGTGCAGATGTCACTCACTACAGATACTAGCCACCAGTATCTGTCAGCAATACAGACAATATGGTGCACATGACAGCTGTGCAACATGCCTGTACAAGGAAGTAGTCATCTAGCAGCTGTATACACGTACCTATAATATATGACCCTGTGTGTGCCTGCATGTGGCATGTCAACCCTTAGATGAATGGGTTATGGCCCATGCACACACACTGCCCTCTCCTATGACAAGCCAGCTGAGGTCATACAATGTGAAATACACCTTTGGGAGAGTTGTAGCACAGTAATCCCGTGGCATGTCCCATAACTGCGTAGCACTGTAGTGTGATAAACTAATTAGGTAGGAGTTCTAACCCCAGACTTGGCAAGTGTGTGTGTGTGTGTGTGTGTGTGTGTGTGTGTGTGTGTGTGTGTGTGTGTGTGTGTGTGTGTGCCTGTGTAGAAAGCAATGCTTTTTAGGGTACTCACACTGCCTACAAGTCATATGCTTAACTTTGGTAAGGCTGCTGATATCATTCACTTAGAAATATACCTCTGGGAAGGTTGTAGCCCAGTAATCTCCGTAGCACATCCTGTAACAGTGAACTGCTGTAGCGTGATACAGTAGTTAGGTAGGTGTTCCAATCCCAGACAAGGCAAGTGTGTCTGTCTGTCTGTGTAGACAGCAATGCTTTTTAGGGTACTCACACTGCCTACAAGTCATATACTTACCTTTGGCAAGGCTGCTGATGTCATCCACCTTGAAATTCACCTCTGTGTAGGTTCTAGCCCAGTAATTTCCATAGTGCATGCCATAACTGCGTACTACTGTAGTGTGATTTAGAACTGCATTAGGGTTACATCCCCATCCATAGCAGTTGTGAATGTTTTGTGTGTGTTACAATGTCTGTGTACAGAGCAATGCATTTTAGGCTAGTCACATGCAGTACATTTCAAATGGCCTACTTTGGCAATCCTGCTGATGTTATTCATTGTGAAATACACCTTTGGGGAAGGAGTACTCCAGTAATTTCTGTGGCACATGCTATAACTGTGTGGTGCTGTAGTGTAATAAACTAGCTAGGTAGAGGCTCTACTCCCAGACATGACAAGTGTGTGTGCGTGTGTGTGTGTGTGTGTGTGTGTGTGTGTGTGTGTGTGTGTGTGTGTGTGTGTGTGTGTGTGTGTGTTTGTAACTCATATCCTGTGTGGAGGTGGTTGTAAGTGTGTGACACCTGTGGCCAGTGTGGAGTGGGTTTTGCATATTTCCTATATGGTGGCCCTACTATAGTTCACAATGTCCACCATACAGGGATAACAAATGTGAAATGGCTGAGAGGCTGGAGAGCAAAGATATACCCATACATGTGACAGCAAGGCCAGGCAATCACAGTTAGCAAACCAGGTATTACCCAGAACACACTTTCAACCCATGTCTCATACATACACATGACTAGGCAACAGCCAATATGTGGGTAGTACACTGCATATTGGCCACTGATAGTAGCTATGGGGCAATAGCAGTGGGCTACAGAGGGCATGGCACCCTGTCCATCTGTCCAATATGCACGTACATGCAGACAGTGCACCTTCCCCATGTTCCCCAATGGACACCTGCAACACCTGTGGTGCCATCACATGTGACCCACAAAGGACATACCATGCCGGATAACATTCATTGTATTGACAGATGCCACTGACACCAGGGAATGCTGTTAGCATGTTATCAATGTAGGTGCAGGGTTAATCTGCTGCCCATTACCGGTTCCCACCACATGTGGGCAAGACTGGCACATCTGATGATAATCTGTGTTCACAACATGGGCCAGACACTCCAGGACCAGTTCCACATGTTACTGTAGATGCATGTGAGAGGTGTGCACATCGCAGACACCATCCATGTCATGGACTAAGGAACACATACATGGCAAGTGATGCACAGCCTTGGCCACGCACAATAGTCACCCAGGTGACTGGATGGGGGATATAATACCCACCTGTGTGGGCAAATGCAGACACTACAGGCCTGAGCCACAATGCAGACCATTGTCATGTGGCCTTATGCCAAGGTATACCCATCATCTAGCCTTGTACAGCCATCTGGCACAGTCGACCACCACACACCCATGCAGTCATGGACCCATGCGTGTCAGTACTGACACCCTGTGCATTTGTGCGCATGTTGTATGGTGCGTATGTTCACATTCACAATACCTACAACCCGATGGGCATACTGTAGCATACTGTCTGATGTCAGACACCACCCCATACCCTTTTTCCATACAACCCCTATTTGACCCATGTGGTGCATGTGATACCTGCACAGTGATGTGTTGTGGCAATCCCATTACTGATGAGTTGTAATCCTGGCCCTGCCAAGTGTGTCAATGTGTGTGCATCCCTGTGAGACTGTGGCTGTGTTGATGCTTGCACCTGTTCATGCAGACAGGCACGTGTACATCACCTTCTGTATAGCTACCATGTCCCTGTTGCAGATGTCACTCACTATCACATATATGTTCTGAGGACTCCACAACAGATAACCATGTGGTGCATCCAATAACAGCATAGAACTGTGATAGCACTACATAGTCATCAGGGGTTTGATACCCTGTGCTGGTAGGTGTGTGACACAAACATGCCTAAGTTTTAATCTCCCACCCCTCCCTGACTTGTCTTTGCCTCTGTCTACCTCACCCACTCCCTCTCTGGTGGATGTGGAGACCTACACCTGCTTTGCTTAGGTAGCAGCATGTGTATTTTAAGTGATGCTCATGATCAGCTGATGTTCTCTGCACAAATTGCAGCCCTCCCCTAGCTGATTGCATGTGGAACAGCTATGGTAACATTCCCATAGACAATTGCATGGAAACACACTCCAGTATATAGGAACATAATGTTGGTGTTGGCCCTTTTCATTCACTGTGAGCAGGAACCAGATCTGTTGTTTGGCAAACAGCATCTCAGATTGATTGGGGATTTACCTCTAACAACATACACTGTGGAAACAGAGCAACACACAGGAGGGGGGTGCACCTGACCTGACTACAGACTGTAAGTGCTGCTATACTGCATTTGGAGTAATGCTGGTTTCACAGAGTATGTGTGTGGATATTGTTTTCCTACATGTCTCAATACCTGCCATGTCAGTTCCATGTTTATGAGGAATCCCCATCTGCAGGGTCATCTGCAGACTGGGCAGTGTGTTGTGCCTTTAGTTTCACGTGTTACCCATGGAGCATCTATCTGTGGACTGCAGAAGGTAGTGTGAGGATTGCAGTCTATAGATGGTGAAGGCCGTGACAGTATCTGACTTCATATCCCTCATAGGACATATGTTGCAACAAACTCTGTTACAACAGTACATGTATGAGGTTATCACAGCAACATATCAATATTGGCCCTGTGTATGTGCTTCCAGCCACAACTCTGTCAACCTTTGTACATATGTCGTGCATGAACTGGTGCATATGTGCTGTACACCATAACTAGTGTCATCATATCTGATAACAAGCCAGTGAGATATACTGCTACACATGTTATGTACAGTAGGGGTTATATTTCATGACATAACCTGGACATTCTGTGGATGTTTTTACAGTGCTGAGGTCTGTGTACTTATGGTGAATGTTGACATTGTGTGTATTGTTAATATGTACCTTAGCCTGTGTACAGACTGTGGTAGATGTCATTGTTCTAGTTCCTGTCCTATCTGATGTTACATGCTGTTCCACTGTATGGTACTTTATTGGCATACATGTTTGTAAGACCATGCACACACATGTACCATACCACAGACAGCAATCAGACCAAACTGTGTAGCAGCCCAGTATATGTAGGGTCAGTCTGTGAGTGGCACATATGAGGATGGTGTTGACCAGATAGTCCATATACTGTAATATTCTGCTAGCTTAGCATATGTGGCTGTGGCTGTGTTCACATTGGTTGTGGTTATGCACTTTTACACAGGTGTATCTTACCCTGTGCTGTGACATGCCTGTAGAGCCTGCTATATATGCAGGTACATGTGCATACCCTCATAGGAGATGTAGGCCAGTGTTGAGCCAGTCTGTCTGTAGCCTGCACAGTGCATTGTTAAATGCCTAGCAGCTTAGTGTACTTACCCAGTGAGATGCCATGTGCAGATATTTGCCAGATGTACTGCTGCTGGGCCTCCCTTAACAGTCATGTATTTTAAACAGAGCAGTGGGATGCTGTACATATGTATGTCAATATCTAGTGGGTAGTATGTGGCTGTGGCACCCCTGTACCAGTGGTTATTATGTGTCAGGCTAGACAGGAGTGTGTGAATGCATAAACTATGGTGGCAAATGTACACCAGTCTTTATGTGTTATACCCATCTACATGGCTGTCGACATCCATATTTTCAGGCATGGTACACATGTTTTGTACTAAGGAGTTATGTGTATACCTCTGAACTGTACAGAGAGTGTCAGAATGTCCACATATATTGGTCAATATCTCTGCTGCAATCCACAGGGGCATTACATGCTAACAGCGGTACTTTACTATGATGTCCTTCGGATGTCTGTGAGTAGCCAATGGCACACGTTATAAGCAGATGTGACCTCCCACACACACCATGTCTGTGAAGACAATCCGAATGACAGTAGCAATAGTCTACTAATATACCTGATATACATACCTGACATCCCCTTGCACTACGAATTTGGGACTATAGAGGCTGGGGAAGGGCTACACTCCATGTCCAGGACATATGGTGGAAATATATGTACATATAATTATCCAGATAGCCATATATATATATATATATATATATATATATATATATATATATATATATATATATATATATATATATATATATATATATAATTACACATGTGCAGTACTTCCAATTACCACTGTCAGGGCAACCACCTACTATAAATCCCTACGTCATGTGGGCTTGGTCCCTTTAAATTTCCTGTGTGATGGACATCCTTACTGTGTGTGGGCATCAGTGTTACATACAGCAGGTACAATACCTCTTACAGGAGAACCGGCACACCCAGGGCAGCTACATATTTATAGGAGGTTCTTCAGGAACTACAGACAGAGTGTGAGTAGAGTTGTGTTATGCTTTGTATATTACTGGTGTTACAGGGTGTGTGTGTGTGTGTGTGTGTGTGTGTGTGTGTGTGTGTGTGTGTGTGTGTGTGTGTGTGTGTGTGTGTGTGTGTGTGTGTGTGTGCATACTAGTTTACCTTGGAATGCAGTCTGTCTGCATAGCTCACAACTGTGGGCCTATCCTCTTGCTGGCCAGAGGTATGCCTATCATGTTTTGTCTGTCAACCACACAGGTCCTGTGTCAGCTAATTCACTGGCAGTGTGTGTGTTGAGTGCTATCAGTACATGGTTACATCCATTTCTGTTTGTAACCTCACTTCCCTGACTAAGGGTATGTTGCAGACTATTCTGTAACACCAGCAACTTGCTTAATGTATGGCAACAGTTTTCCACATATGTGCCTTTGTTCCAGCCTCTGTCCTCCACTTACATACCAAGATTTGCATGTATGACATGTTGTCAGGGGTTGTTCTGTAGGGGGCTGTGAGCATATCACATTGCCATTGCTGCCATAAGTCCACTGCTGTTGTATCCCCCACAAATACGGTGGGGCTGGGACCATATACGTGTTGGCGTCACCTACAAAATGCATGTGTTCCCATATGCAGTCCAGAGGCCAGTGTATGTAACAGTGGTATATGGTCCGGTATTATTGAGTCTAGGAGGGAGCACCATAAATGACCTCTCTGTAGGTATATGTTGCAGGCAACGATTGTCATTTGTATGGGTGGCCCATACAGTGTCCAGTTGTTCAGGTGTTAACTGTAGGCATAGTGGCTGTTCCATATTGTGTGCACATTCTACATATGTATCTTACTGTACATATATCCATGTGTGTATGTGTAGTCACATGTATATCTATATATATATATATATATATATATATATATATATATATATATATATATATATATACATATATCTGTATCTATATATCTGTGTCTGTGTATCTGTATCCTGGGGATGTTGATGGCTTCCACATTTTACATTTCCTATGGGAGGCAGACTGCACTGCATGATATGTTACCAATACCAGCCTGACATCATACAGGTGGGATGTAGTACTGTTAACATCTTGTGCCCATGTTGTGTCAGGTCCTGGTTATGGGATTTGCAGCACGTGGTAGTGTATTGCAAGGCAGACATGTTTGGCTGTGGGGGGGAATGCCTATTCGTACAAGACGTATAGTGTGTGGGGCCTCTCACTCCCATTAACGGTGCATGTAGACATGTGTTTTTGTTAATCTGCCATTGCTATCTACAGATGTATGTCCATATATACCTACATAGGGGTTCACTACATATAACCGAAAGTTCATATGACTGAAGCCCATTTGACTGAGACCAAATGACTGAAAGTTCATATGACCGAAAACCCATATGACCGAAAACTCATTTGACCAAAAAACAGCACTGGCAGATATATGCCCTGTTCCACACTGTAGTGCGACCCTGGAGTGAGAATAAAAAGTTGGGTGGTGTGGGGGGCACAGCCCCCCATATTGGGGATGTGGGGGCATACCCCCCACATTTTGTAACCAGTTTTTACTGATGCTGTATGTTTTAATGCATTTTTAATGGATACACATATATATAATAGTGCATAAACTGCAATTATGTGTGGGGCTGCACCCCCCACACCCCCCAGCTTTATATTCTCACTCCAGGGTCACACTACAGTGGGGAACAGGGCATATACCTGCCAGTGCTGTTTTTCGGTCAAATGAGTTTTCGGTCATATGTGTTTTCAATCATATGAACTTTCGGTCATTTGGTCTCAGTCAAATGGGCTTCGTTCATATGAACTTTCGGTCATATGTAGTGAACACATATATATATATATATATATATATATATATATATATATATATATATATATACATATATATATATATATATATATATATTGTATCTGTTTAGATATTAATATATTTACTCACACATACATCTACATGTTGGTTTACATTCTCTGTACTGTTGCATGACTGGACTGGATGATATGTTTCTGAAAACATTAGTTTAAATGATGTCTGGCATGGCTTAGTGGTAAATCACAGTGTGTAAGGTCCTGTTTTTGAACCTTGCAGAGGCTGCTTGTTTTTTTGCTAGGCAAAACAAGGGCCATTGGCTACAGAGTGATTAATGCATTTTTAAGCAGTTGCAAGTGGGTTTGCATGGGTTTGCGCTATGGTAAGCACTGCTAACTTCCGATCACAGTTTCTTACACTCAGTTAGCTTCTAAATTGCTTAACCTGTGTAGGCAGTGCTTACCCCCATGCAGATCCACTTAAACACACTTACTAGTGTTTACATATGCTTACCACTGCTTATTTGTGCTTAAACTTGCTTACTAGTGCCTTATTCATTATAACACTGACACTTCACATGTGCATTTCTTGCAGTACAGTAGTTCATAACTATGTGTTATTTAGTGGGTTTTGCAACAAAAATATTGGTTATAATGTGCTTTGCCATGTAAAATAGATTGCGCTGCAGTGGGACTCAAACTGGGAATGCATGCTCATTAGGCGGATGCTCTGCCCACTACACTATTGCTGTGATATTTCATTTGCATGTATCTTCCATAATTTCATACCCATGGTTCCTTTCACTGCCCCCTGAGCTCCACGTATGCAGCAACCATCCATTCTCTGGTTGCTAGCCCAGCTATATATGCTATACCACACCTTCACACATTGCCCTCTCTCCACGTGTCGGTACTCATCCAGTATATTGTCTCGACCCAAGCTTCTTCAGGCTCTTCATCTGTTTAGTCCACATATGTATGAGCCTTGCCTTGTTCATCTTTTGAGATGTGTAAACATCAGATTGACTCACAATTTCAGACCTATTTTTGTGTTAAGATTAGACTTAGCTGGTCTACACTGTTTCTCCCACTAGTAGCATCCTGCCATGGATTTGAGAAGCAGCGGTTTGCTCACAAACCTGCCCAGCCTCATCTCCTGATTCTGCGGAACCAATGTCCCAGGTTTGACATTCTGAGCATGAAGCACGCACACATGCCCCCTCGACGTGCACCATTTTTTATTACTTCCTTAAGTTTTTTGTATGACTACTGTTCTCACATTATGATTGGACAGGCACATTTTTTTTACTATGCATCAGCTGCTCGAAATACTGTATTTGAGCAATGTACAAATGGTTGCTCAAATTAATCCATATAAGTACATACATTTCCTACACTGTTGAATGACTGTGCTAGATGATATGTTTGTGATAACATCAAATGAATGTGTATTTACCATGGCTTAGTGGTAAATCACTTTGCCTGTAGTGTGTAAGATCTAGGGTTTGTAAGTCCTGGTAATTTTGTTGCTGGGCAGGATGAGAGCTGTTGGATACAGAGTGACTAAGGCACTTTAAAGCAGTTGTAAGCAGGTTTGTGCAGTACTTACTTCCGGTTACAGTTTCTTACACTCAGCTTCTCCTTTGCTTAATCTGTGTAGGCAATGCTCACCCCTGCACAAACACTCTTAAACACGCTTTCTAGTGCTTACATATGCTTACTACGGCTTATTTGTGCTTAAACCTGCTTACTAGTGCCTTATTCATTATGACACTGACACTTCACATGTGCATCTCCTGCAGTACTCCAGTTCATATATATATATATATATATATATATATATATATATATATATATATATATATATATATATATATATATATATATATATATATTTGTTCTTTTTGTGAGTGTTGCAACAAAAAAAATGGTTATAACGTGCTTTGTCATGTAAAATAGACTGTGTTGCAGTGACACCCAAACTGAGAATGCCTGTTCGTTAGGCGAATTCTCTGCAAAGTGTACAGTATTGCTTACATCCACGAGGTGGTCTGATTAGAACCATCCAACACCGGCACACCTCAACCCATAATTTCATCCCATTTGCCCCCCTCTACTCCGCAGCAGCAATCATCCTTTCTCTGCTCAGGGTGCAGGTCTGGTCTAACCACACCACTACACACTGCCCATTCCCCACGTTTCGGGACCCATCACGTACATTGTCTCGACCCATGGATCATCAGGATTTCCCAACCTTGTAGTCAGAGAACATACATTTCCTGCCATTGCGAATCTGTTTAATTCCAGGAACCCAAATAGCCATAAATTTTTGGGTTGTCCCACAAGGGACGTTCTTGTCTTTGTTTCTAGATTAGACTTAGTGAGTCGACAATGTTTCTCCCACTGGTAGTATCCTGCCTGTAGTTTGGGAAGCAGTGGTTTGTTTACTTTTTTGTGTGTTTGTTTGTATACTTCACCTGTTTGGCTGGGGGGGATATAGGTACGTGTAACACATATGTTGATTGAGCCCCCTCACCCCCATTGGCATTCTATAGATATATATCTTTGTATATATATATATATATATATATATATATATATAAATATATATATATATATATATATATATATATATATATATATATAAAAAATGACGTATAGATGTATTGATGTCTGCATATGTATATATCTATATGTGGATATTTATATATATGTATGTCTATATAAATATATATATATATATATATATATATATATATATATATATACACACATAAGTAATACAGAGAGGGAGAGGTATATATCTATTTAGTTATAGATATATATACACATACGTATACATCTACATATTTAGCTACATGTCCTGTAATGTTGAATGGTATTGCTGGATGCTTTGACTGTGGAAACATGAGGGTTATGTATATCTGCGGTGGCTTAGTGATAAATCACATTGGCTATGGTGTGCAGGTACCTGGGTTTGAGCCTTGCAGTGGCTGTTTAATTTGTTGCTGGCCAGAATGAGGCCTGGTGGATACGGTGTGGATGAAGCACTTTTACACAGTTTTCAGTGGGTTTGTGTGATGGTAAGCACTGCTAACGTCCGGTGACATCTGCCTACACATGGTTAGCCTCACTATTGCTTACTCTGTGTAAGCACTGCTTACCATCATGCAAACAGACTTATACCTGTTTACTAGTGCTGATTTATCCTTACTACTGCTGTATTTTAGACAGTAATAGTGTACTGGTTATTGGGGAGGTGGTGAATTTGGCAAGTGTATAGGGTTATCATTAATTACACAGCTTACTGCTCCTGTTCACACATATATGTTATTTATTAAGTTATATAACTAAATATATTGATCATAACAGTGATTTGACATGGAAATGGAATGTACTGCAGTGGGACTCGAACTGGGACTTACTGCCAGTGAGACAAATGCTCTGCCCACTACAATATTGTTGTACTGCTTCATTTGCACATATCTTGCTTCTTGTCCTCCTTTTGCTATTTAAGCTAGATTAAACATAGCTAAGCAGTGGACAAACCTGTGCACCTGTGGTTAAAACTCATCCGTTTCATTAACAATACTTATTTTTTTTTTTTTATTCACTATTGCTCTTATACATGTGGGGGGATGTTGCTGGGGTTATGCATACATATATGGGCAGTCTCGCTCACTGTTTACTACGTTTCTGCAGTCCTTCATTGCAGAGGTGTGTATATTCTGAGAGCTCTGCTCTCAGACATGCCCCCTGCACATATACATGCTCCGTGTAAGCCTAGGAGCTCGGGCAGCATGCCTTGTTAATATGCATGGCATGCTGCTATCCTGCTCCTACACTGGTGCTTCAGTGCAGGACTAAGTTATCCTGCATGGAAGATTAGTGAATCTGGGGGGGTAAAAATGTGATGCTACGAGGTTTACTGTTGTTGTTCTTGGTTAGAATTGTTTTATGGTTTTAAACCTCTTAGAAATGCTAGTTCTTTCAACCCCCCCCCCCTTGAATAACTGGTTATCCATTTTTGAGAAGTTTTGTGAAAAGGATATCCCTTATATATGTTCTGGAAATCAGAAAGCTGATAAGGATTTTAACCTGTCTAATGCAGAAGAATCACTTTTCACAGAACTTTATAACAACAAAGCTATAAGGGTGATGAAGCAAGACAAGGCAGGGGGTATTGTCATAATGGATGTTGAAGATTACAACAACAGGATGTTCAAGCTTCTTTTCACTGATATGTACACACAAATTTCTAAAAATGAGCTGAATATTGCCTTCTCCAAAATTGACATCTGCCTCTATGATATGGACATGCAGGGACAGATCGACAATGATGCTTATGACTATCTTTGTAATCATCACCCAGTGGTGGCAGGTATTTTTAGAACACCCAAAATCCACAAAGATATGAACAATCCACCCCTGAGACCTATAGTGGATGCTGGGAGAAGCAAAACATTCTATATAGCACGAAAATAAAATTGGCAAAGATTCCAAAGACAACCACAAGGCATTCTATAGCTATGTCAAGAATTTAAATGGCAATGTTCAGATCTGCTCTGAGCTACAACAGAATGGCATTAAATATACTGATCCCAAGGATATTGACAATATCCTGGCAGATCGATTCAGTGCCAGCTTCACCCCCTCTCACCCCCTAAATGGCCCATCTCAGTACCTGAAGATTGCCAAATTCCAGTAAAAATGGCCACAGGTAAAAAACGCACTCTCCAGAGCTAAGAATACAGCATCCATGGGACCAGATGAGATCCTGGGCTGTGTACTACACGAACTACAAAATGAACTGGCCACTCACCTAAGTGTCATGTTTAATCATAGCCTCACCTCAGGCTTCATGCCCACTGAGTGCTGCACAGCTACAGTTATCCCACTCCACAATGCAGGATCCACCTTAGATCCTGGGAACTATGGCCCCATCAGTCTGATGAGGCTGATCTGCAAGGCCATGGAATGTGTTATCATGGAACTTATAAACAAAGACATTGGCAGCCTTCAAACACTGGACCCCCCCCCCCCCCAGTTTGGGTTCATGAAAGGCCGATCTTGTCTCGTGAACCTGATTGACTTCTTCAAATCAGTCTCCAGAGCTGTGAATGAGAGTAAGGCGGTCCACACAGCCTATCTGGACCTCACCAAGGCCTTTGACACCATCCCCCACTCTGGAATCATAGATAAACTTACTAAGCTGGGCATTAATCCTTACATCGCCCGATGGGTTGCAAACTGACTTACTGACAGAACCCACACTGTAAAAGTAGCTGACTCCAAATCTAGCTCCAGACAAGTGACAAGTGGAGTATCTCAGGGTTAAGTCCTGGGACCACTCTTGTTTGGCATCTACTTCTCTGAAGTACAGGCCAATACTAAGGGACTCTGGCTAACTAAGTTCACAGATGACTGCAAACTGGGACCATTATTGAATCTACAAATGATGTGGATACTCTAAAAAAGGGCCTTACAAAAACAGATGCTTGGTGCCAGAGCCATCAGCTCAAGTTCAATGACAAGAAATGTATAGTTATCCCCTTTGGGAAAAAACATGCACCCATGAATTACCACATAGGTGGCAGTACACTACACACTGAAAGTGTGATAAGAAACTTAGGGACACAGGTGGACAGTGGTCTCACCTTTGATAACCACATCACCACAACAGTCAGGAAATCCTTCTTTGTGGCACACCTCATCACTAAGGGCTTTTCATCCAGCAAAAAGGAGGTCATTGTCCCACTGTACTCATCCCTCATTAGACCCATTATAGAATACAGTGCCCCATTTTGTATGCACCTCTCAAGACACCTGCAACAACTAGAAAAGCCGCAGAAATACCTCACTAAAAAAATCACAGGCCTAAGGCAGATGCCCTATGCCAACTGCCTTACAAAACTCCAGCTATACTCTGTCACATATCGTCTACTCAGAGGCGATCTCTGCTTAACATGGAAGGCCATGTCAAACCCAGAGCTGTTGGACATGCTACATTTAAAGAAATCCCAATCCCTCAGAGCCACATGCTCCAGGGATCTAAGCCTTGTCATCACAATAAACAAAACATGCTGGAGGGATAGGTTCCTGACCCAGAGACTCCCCAGACTCTGGACTAGACTGCCCATACATGTGAAGCAGAGCACCTCTTTGGCCCTCTTCAAAAGGAACCTTGACAATCGGATGGGAGAAAAGAAATTCACCCCAGGGATCACGTCAGTCACCCTGCTAGACAAGGGTCCAGGAAGTAAATAGTGTGGGAAGAAATAGCCAGGGAATTGTTATGGCTAGGCTTGTATAGGCCCTACGGCCGATAGCCTAGTACCAACCTGCGAACCTATGAACCTATAAGATATGTGGATAGCTTAATCCTACCATCTACCAGCCTTGACACGCATATATGCAAGGACTCTTAGTATTTTCTTTCCAGATTAGCTCAGCTACAATTTAAGGATGACTGTGTTCTTGTGACCATAGATGTCCAAGACTTGTATTCAGTCATCCCCCATAGGGAGGGACTAGATTGGGTGGAAAGCATCCTTTTTGATATTGGATTATTAGACAACAATGACATTAACATGGCCATTACACTCACTGAGATGGTTTTGAGGAACAATTTCCTATATTTCAAAGGACAATTGTCCGGACAATCCAGTGGTGTAACAAAGGGTGCTTCCTGTACCCCAGGTTTTGCCAATCTTGTCATGGCATCCTGGGAAAAGCACTTTGTTTTCGATAGTCAGTTTGCCAACTGTTGGTCATTTTACATTTGGTTCCTGGACAATATTTTTATTGTCTGGGCTGACTTGATAACCAAATTGAATGAATTTCTGGAGTACATAAACGGTAGTACCTCCTTTTTAAAATTCACCCACACTTTTGACCATGACAGAATGGCTTTTTTGGATGCTATGGTCACTAAAGACTATTTCAAGGGGTGCTTTTGCTCTAATATCTTTCGTAAGAAAACATTCTCTAACTCCTATCTCCACTATGACAGTTGGCACACTAAATTTCGAAAAAGAGCGGTGGTGAAAGGACAACTAATCCGACTCACCCGCATGATTTCTGACGATGCAACTTTCATGCTGGAGATAGAGAAACATTTGGACATGTTCATCAAAAAGAGGGTAGCCACTAGAATTACTATTATCCATCAAGGATGAAGTGTATGAAAAAAGGAACAGGGGCATTTACCAACCCTTGCTGCCAACTCATAATGGCCCACATCATGGTTCAGTTTTGTTGGGGAAAGTGATTAATGACAATCAAACATCTGATGTGCCATATGAACATTCTATGATTATCACCTTTTCTATCAATAGTTATGATATTGTTGATATGGTGAACAAATTTTGACTGATTGTTACTTCTATGAGTGAGGGTTTGGCAACAAGCCAAAGACTGTTTTTAGGAAAGATAGGAGTTTTAAGAACCTGCTTGAAAATAAATGAGGCAACACTAGCACAAACAGACCCAAGGGTATGTAAAAGTGCAACCATTGTAACTACTGTCAACATATTTTATGTTGTTACTCATTTTTTATTAAGCAATGGAAATGTATTGTGAAAAAGCAATTTAACTGTTTATCCAGAGGAGTGGTGCATGGAGCCCTTTGCCAATATTGTAAGGCATTTTACATTGGCAAGACCCATTGGATGTTGAAGGAGAGAATTTATGAACCACTAAATGAAATCAGGAAAGAAAAGACAACAAATGCACTTTTTAGGCATATTTCATCCTTTCCTGATCATCATTTTAAGTTTGTGGTGATTACTTGGAAAGTGACCCAAGGCGTTTGAACACTGATGAACATCTTGATAAAAGAGAGCTTATGTGTAATGCTCTTACCCCCCCCCCCCCCACCCCCTGGACTAAATTAATGTTGTTCTATCACCCCTATTCTAAAGTTAAAGAGCCTTGAGGGTTGATTCATTTTGGTGTTTCTGACTTTCAAGTTCATTTTTATCGTGTGCTTCAGTTACGATTTTGTATATATGTACATTCATATTTATATGTACATTTGTAAACGTTGTACTACTTAACAGTGTCTGAACTGATTGGTGGCTTTGATCACGATTTTTTTTGCAATACTTATGTTCTTGATTTGACTTGGTTCAGCAGTTCTGAAGAAGTCCTGATGCAAGACGAAAGTGCTAGACTGCAATTGGTATTTCAATAAATAAATAATTTCGGTTGCTGGACACTGGTCTCTGTGGTTCCTGGACCTCCATTCAGTTTTCATCTGTTCCTGGTTCCTGGTTTTTGTTGTTGAATCCCTCTATACATCTCAACCATACTATTTAAAGGTTCTTATTTGATGTGCTTGAAAAAAACCATCTTAATGTAGCAGCTTTGAAATATGCTGAGAGAAAAGAGAAATAGATAGGTATGCTTAACTTAAACAATGCTATTAACAAATGTGAATCAAAGATGGTTGGTTTAGCCTAAAAATATAAAATAACAGAGCAGTACTCATATTCCTGTCAGTTAAAAATATAAACATCAACCGGTTACTAAGTCTAAGAACTTACTCTTCAATTTATTGTTGTTACACTCATGGCATATCATTATTATTTACATTGGGTGTTTGACTCTGTTCTCCTTGTACTTACTGGAGGGTAATAGGTAAACACAGTCCTACAGAACGGATGCTGTAATGTAGCTGGTTTAATCCACTGTTTATCTAACTGTGATATCCTGAGAATCTGATCTGAATCTACCACTCTCTCATCTCTCCTCTGTTGCATTTTCTGTCTATAATTCACTGTCTTATCTGACTTGTAGTGCATGTAGCACCATGATTATGCTCAAACTGTCAAATTGCATTCTAGTTCAGTGCTGTTAAGGTTGGGTCTGCAGTAAAAGCAGACAGTGCTGACTAGTAAATTACAGCAGCAGGACATGAACCAGATATGTTTCAACTCCCATTTCTGCTTGCTGTCTGCTAAACTGCATGCAACATTTTGAAATAAACTACTTTCCTTAAACATAAGGATGTCACCTGCTTCATCAATGCTTTTACCAGCTTTCAATGTTATTTTTTAATCGAATTTTTGACTAACTAGTAGTATATGGAGTAGATGAATATGCATACACTAGAAAGAATTAAGATCGGATCTCTGATTGTAACACAGTATTATGTGCTCTCGACATATATGCCAATATGCCAATATTCACCTGTTGAGCTTCACTTTTAAGGTGAATTTCCTGGCATCCATACCTCTAACACGTAATATAACTCATTATCATAGGACACCTGATCATAATCCTCTGTGTTAGTTGCTGGACTTTTGTGAACTCTGCTGTCACTATCCTTCCTGGTGTGAACAGTTCTGGTTAGGCCCATTGTTTTTGTCTCGTTTGTCCAAAGGCTCCTTACCTGTCTACTCGTGGCTGAAGCAGTGTGTTACCTCATGCGCTTTTACTCTTTTCTTCTCTGGCACCTGTATCTCTCCTTCTTCTGATATTTCACCTTTTGTGATCTCCCATGCCATCTCTTTTATTGAAATAATGTGCTCTAACTCCCCCATTGTTCCATTGGAGCCCTAACTGTCTTTCTTTTCCACATCTGTGCCAAGTTCTTGCATCTAATGATTCTACAAGCTAACAGTCTCTCATTGGGTCATATTATGTAAGCTACCAGCTCTTTCCATCATTTATCCTCTTTCACTCTCCCCTTGTTCAATGATGTACATGCATTAATACATACATTTTCAACCTACTGTTGTGATGCTATAACATGCATTAGTGTTAAATGTTATTATATTTTCAGTCTTACTATATATAAAATTACATATTTTTTTATATCATCTACTTATAGTTTGGCATTTTCTGTACAATTACTCCAAACTGTGAATGTTTTTCACCTGGACTATGCCTACATGTAGTCACTTTTGATCAATGCATTACCCTGTTAAATAAATATGAATAAAATAAAATATACCCAATCATAATTAGTAGAGAAGCCAGACAAACCATGGCACCTGGGAAGTTCTCAACACACACCTGTCTTTTAATAATTGCCTTCATCATTTTATATAGATCAGGTGAAAGGTCTTCCTAAAACTTAAGGGTTATCTGTTGCCAGACAACTCCATTCATTTTCTGACTCATCTAGACCACTTTCCTGCTTTCTCGTCTGATCCTTCTCCTTATATTCTTTCTTTCATTTTTTGGCACATTCAGTTGCTGCATTTTTGTTTGCTTCTGGCTTGGTTTCCATTCCCACCAGACACCAGTATGCTTTGACTAAGGTAAGCAGGGAAGTCATCTTAGATTTGTTTTCTTTCTTTCTTTCTTTCTTTCTTTCTTTCTTTCTTTCTTTCTTTCTTTCTTTCTTTCTTTCTTTCTTTCTTTTTTCTTTCTTTATTCCTTTCTTTCTTTATTTTACATTTGTTGACTGGGATAGTCCGACTGGATACATGCCCATTTTCAGCAGAGGCCCGGGGAGAAAAGCTCCACTTATAACTTTAAGAACAGTTACAAACTTATTATGACAATAAACTTTTTGAAACATATATACATAGTGAAAGTCATTGTTACAGATAAACATATTGTTTTCTTCAGCATTATACAAAAATAAAGTGTTACTTTCTTCAAACTGGAAAAAACAATACAGAGTTGAATAAAAGAACTATTTATGACATGATTATATTGCATGTGTTAAGATTTGCACAATGGCAAAGCCATCTAATTTTTAAATACTTTTTTAAGCTTTTCTCGAATTGGGTTAGAATAGGCATGGAAGTAAGTTCAGCAGAAAGTGAGTTCCAGGCTTTGCCAACAGAGTTAGCATAGAGTGAATCTCCAGCTGAGTTGTTGGTACTGATTGTTTGAACTAGAATTTTGCTGGATGAGCGTAGCACTTTAAGGTTACTGTAAGGGGTAATAATGTTTGTCAATACAGGACTGTTTTCTGGATGATATAACATTTTATGGGGTACTATTAACTGATTGAACTGAATTTGGTTAGGCAGTTCAAGCCAATTTAGAGACTGTAAGTTCAGACAGTGGTGTGTTCGATATGTGGATCCGGTGGCAAATCTAGCGATATGATTAAAGCAAGTAGAGAGTTTATTTCATTTGGATTTTCTTAGGTTAGTGAAGAGGGGGGAAATGCATAAAGGAGGGTGGAAAGTAGATGTGTCCGGGCAATAACTGTCTTAGCTGTGGGAGTGAGAAAAGGTTTGATTTTGTATAGAGAGCCAAGTTTTTTAACTTTTTTGATGATTTGATTTATATGCATATCAAACTTGAGGTTATTGTCAATAATTCCACCTAAGAGTTTAGTGCAGGGTTCTGGGACTATGACAGTGTCATTATTAGACTTTATAGTCAAGGTGGAGTGGGGGGTTTTATGAGTGGGGGGGAACAGAAGCTTTGTTTTGTTGGGGTTTAGCAGGAGACATCTATTGCATAGCCAATTTTCTACAGTGTTAAATACATTTTGGGAAAGAATAATCAGTAATGAGTGTCAGATATGAAGGAGAGAACACAGCATATAGGTACTTCAACCACCTCGAGGCATTCAGTAAAATAAAACACAATGTTTATTTGAGTAAGCGCTTTCACCTACTTGGCTTCTTCAGACTCATAGACAAAGAACAAGGAATTACAACAAGACTTAAATATCCACATTAGGCGGGAAGTGTAACTCCACCCAAAGCTATTGAACAATTAAAAATCATTAAAACATGTTGTGTTAATACAGCTCTGCAAATAGTTCCAGAAAGGAAAATCACTAAACAGCTGGGAAATTTATAAAGAATTATCCACAAAGCATGTCAGGAGTGGTATGTTAACCAGCAGAACTTAAACAATGAAATAATCCTTGTAGTGTCAATAGTACATAACAAGATAATAGGCTTTAAAACAGGCTTTAACAGCAAGCTTTTAAAAACAACTTATAAAAAGAAAATCATAATCTAGTGAGTAACAAACAAGCAAATAGTATAACAAACATGACAGACATGAAAATTGTGTACCTGCTAATATGCTTTGAGTCTTCTCATTCTCAAAAATGGTTTTACTGATAGTTTTGCGTTCAAGCCTGGGGGTGCATCTGATCTAAGCTTGATAATCCACATATTCTCCCTACCTTCTGTATGCATTCTTATATCTCCTCCTCTGATGTTCACTTGCATCTGCTCTAAGATCCTGAAAGTAAAAGTATGTGTGGAGTCAGTTTCAAGAACATGTTTCGCAAGTGCATTACTTCTATGTTGCATTCTAATTGCATAGAGGTGCTCTCGTATTCGATCCTTCAGATATCTATTCGTTTTCCCAATATAAAATGAGGAACATTTCCGCATGTAGCAATGTATACAACATTGGCTGATAGACAATTCCCATGGGCTTTCAAATAATAAATGTGCTGATTAACTGGGTGAACAAATGTCACTTCACTGCTGATAAAGGGACAATAGTTGCATTTACCACACATTTGAGTACCAATCAGGTTGCCAGAGGATGGCACTTTGGACCTTCCTTTTTCACACAGGATCCTCTTTAGGCTTTTCTTGTTTTTATACCTGAAACAAGGAAAGTCACCTACCCTTTTCTTAACCTGAGTGTCAACTGTAAGAACATTCCAATGTGTTTTAATTACTTCCCTAATTCTCCATGCATCAGTAGTATAAAACATGGTGAATGCTTCCCTGCATGATTTATAGGAATTAGATGCTATAAATTCATTATTGGTTGTCCCCTGATCTGAAAAGTAAGGTGCTGCTGTATCCTGTCTAGATCCCTGAGCACTGTCAAACCCCTTTGTAATCTCATAGTTGTTATAACAACGTTGAGATAGCCGAGTATACAAATCATCAAGGTCCTGTTCAAATCCTTTCAAAGTGGGATTGTACCTGGAGACCCTCATTGCTTGTCCTTTGACAATATTTCTATAGACATACTGCGGATGCATGCTACGACGGTGTAACAGTGTATTTATATGACATTTCTTCCTATAAACACCAGTATTCACCATTCCATTAGGTAGTTTCTCAATAAATACATCAAGGAAAGTAATTCTGGTTGCAGATGACTCATGACTAAACTTGATATAGGTTGTGGCATTATTCAACTGATCAACAAATGCATTCAATTCATACATAGGACCTCTCCAAATAAAGAAGAGGTCATCTACAAAACGTCTATAGAACACAATGTGTTCCAAAAAACCAGGCAGTGTATACATGAAGGTATTCTCCCATTCAGCCATGAACAGGTTGGCGTAGCTATTGGCACACGAGGTGCCCATAGCTACGCCATCCCTCTGTAGAAAACAGTTGTTCTCAAAGCAAAAAACATTATTATGTAAAACAACCTCTAGTAATGAAACAATTAACATAATCTTTGAATCAGAGAACTGAGAGACCCTTTTTAAATGTTTTGTTAAAAAATCAATACCAACATTATTCGGAATAACTGTGAATAACGATTTCACATCCATTGTCAAAAAGATTAGATCTAGTGTGTCTGTTACATCCTTCAGACAATCATACAATTCAACTAGGAACTGTTTCGTATCCCTCAATATGGACTTATTCATGTCTACAACTGGTCTTAAATTGTGCTCTATAAAAATTGAAGATGGTTCAGTAATCCATCCCCTCCCCGCTACTATGGGTCGGAGGGGAGGATCTGTCATACTTTTATGTATCTTGGGAAGTCCACTGATCAGAGGAACCAATGGTGACTGAACATCAAGGAAGGAGAAAAGTTGATTGTCTATTACATGACTGTTCAGGAGACCTGATAAAAATCCATGTACCCTATGAAAAAAGACTTTTAACAAATCTGTATCTAAGGGCTGATAAAATTGTGTATCTCCAAGCATATGTAACATTCTTTGGGCATAATCATCATGGCCCATAACTACAATGCCCCCTCCTTTATCAGCCGGTCTAATACATATGGAGGAATCATTGGACAGATCTTTCAAGGCTCTGTTCTCTTTGTAAGTGAGATTGTATTTAGTAAGAGCACGCTGATGCTCACTATCCCTCATCCTGTACAGATCATCTTCAACCAATTGGCTGAAAGCAGATAGTAGGGGATGTAGTGGAGGAGTGAAAGCGCTGGGGCGATGAAAATGTGAATTAGGTAACACATCACTGTCTTCATTAAAATACAATTTCAGGGATAAATTACGTACAAATACCTTAAAATCCCTCATCGTTTCTTCAAACACACTACGTGTGGTAGGTATAAACGAGAGACCTCTAGATAACACTGATAGCTCCTCATTATTCAAAACTCGTGGAGAGAGGTTAAAAACTAAGGTTTCCCTTTCCCTTTGCTCTCCCACATTTTCTTGATGTTCTTGTTCGATGGCTGTTCGAACGACAGCTTCCGCTTCTGTCGCCCCCTGCTCAATGACCTCGTCCTGCCCCCCTTGTGATCTACTCTGATTGGAAAAGGGTGTCTGGCATTGTAAGTAGGGGCATTATCAGATCGGGAAGTAGAAGCACTACTTTGTAGATGTGCAGAAGATTGCAAAGATGTATTGGTCTTGCTTCTCACAACTGGTTGTGGGCTGCAAGCTGTATCAGTATTACTAACTGTGTTGTGTCTAACGATGATCACATCAGAAGTGCAGACACTGGCTGTATTCATAGCGGGACCATTTTTATTCATATTAGTAGCACAAGCATCTACCAATGATTGTGAATGTACTGGGTCTAAACCCTGTTGTATAATATCACCCCCTTCACCAACAACAACATCTAATTGTTGAACATGTGGGGAGGGTTGAATACCAACTGTTGGAGTATTGTAAACTCGAGCCCTGTTGTTAACTGAGTCAGTGTGTGAAATATCAGCAACATTATTATTGGCAACATTACTATTAGTACTCATTGTCCGTGGCCAAGTGAAGATATGGCCCAATCTAAAGTCAGTTAAATCCCTTTGTAGCTTGTGTCGCTTCTGTGAAAGAAGCTTCCTTTCATATTGGTTAACATTGTCCAGTAGACTGCTGAAACTATTCTCTAATATAGTAGCTGGAAAACAGTCATACAGTGTCTTTTGTTGATCTGAGATCAACAATCTCAGCGACTCCTCTATAGGAAGGAAAAAGTTATTCAAAAGCTGCATGTACTTGCAACTAACCTCTAGATTCAGTTGTTGCCACTGAAAAAGTAGTTCTGGATAGAGGGTGCCAGTCGTCGGCATTTTCAGCACTCGCAAACCCCTCGGGACGACTTTCCTCTGTAAACAGACGTCAAAATGCTGGCGTTGTGTTTGTAAACGTTTTAACTTCAGGAAGTCATTTTCAATCTTGTTCAGAGCTGTGCGAAGCTCTTCCCTGTTATACGTGGCATCCGATACATCCAGGCCATCGCAGTTGTCCTCATAAAGTGCTAAAGGGTTAGCACTTTCACGCAGGCAAGCATTAAAGCGTTCCGTTAAAGGCATCACCACATTCAGGTTCCTCATTGGTTCCTTAATAGTATACGGCAGTTCAATCTGCTCCGGTGCTCCTTCTGCCATGTCTCCACTGATAAACGTAACGTGGCAAAGTAAAAAGGAAAAAACAAGTAATAGTGGAGTAAACTCTCCTCCTAGTGTATCCAAATAAGAGAAAATAATCAGTAATGAGTGTCAGATACGAAGGAGAGAACACAGCATATAGGTACTTCAACCACCTCGAACATTTAAAAAGGGTCTCTCAGTTCTCTGATTCAAAGATTATGTTAATTGTTTCATTACTAGAGGTTGTTTTACATAATAATGTTTTTTGCTTTGAGAACAACTGTTTTCTACAGAGGGATGGCGTAGCTATGGGCACCTCGTGTGCCAATAGCTACGCCAACCTGTTCATGGCTGAATGGGAGAATACCTTCATGTATACACTGCCTGGTTTTTTGGAACACATTGTGTTCTATAGACGTTTTGTAGATGACCTCTTCTTTATTTGGAGAGGTCCTATGTATGAATTGAATGCATTTGTTGATCAGTTGAATAATGCCACAACCTCTATCAAGTTTAGTCATGAGTCATCTGCAACCAGAATTACTTTCCTTGATGTATTTATTGAGAAACTACCTAATGGACTGGTGAATACTGGTGTTTATAGGAAGAAATGTCATATAAATACACTGTTACACCGTCGTAGCATGCATCCGCAGTATGTCTATAGAAATATTGTCAAAGGACAAGCAATGAGTGTCTCCAGGTACAATCCCACTTTGAAAGGATTTGAACAGGACCTTGATGATTTGTATACTCGGCTATCTCAACGTTGTTATAACAACTATGAGATTACAAAGGGGTTTGACAGTGCTCAGGGATCTAGACAGGATACAGCAGCACCTTACTTTTCAGATCAGGGGACAACCAATAATGAATTTATAGCATCTAATTCCTATAAATCATGCAGGGAAGCATTCACCATGTTTTATACTACTGATGCATGGAGAATTAGGGAAGTAATTAAAACACATTGGAATGTTCTTACAGTTGACACTCAGGTTAAGAAAAAGGTAGGTGACTTTCCTTGTTTCAGGTATAAAACAAGAAAAGCCTAAAGAGGATCCTGTGTGAAAAAGGAAGGTCCAAAGTGCCATCCTCTGGCAACCTGATTGGTACTCAAATGTGTGGTAAATGCAACTATTGTCCCTTTATCAGCAGTGAAGTGACATTTGTTCACCCAGTTAATCAGCACATTTATTATTTGAAAGCCCATGGGAATTGTCTATCAGCCAATGTTGTATACATTGCTACATGCGGGAAATGTTCCTCATTTTATATTGGGAAAACGAATAGATATCTGAAGGATCGAATACGAGAGCACCTCTATGCAATTAGAATGCAACATAGAAGTAATGCACTTGCGAAACATGTTCTTGAAACTGACTCCACACATACTTTTACTTTCAGGATCTTAGAGCAGATGCAAGTGAACATCAGAGGAGGAGATATAAGAATGCATACAGAAGGTAGGGAGAATATGTGGATTATCAAGCTTAGATCAGATGCACCCCCAGGCTTGAACGCAAAACTATCAGTAAAACCATTTTTGAGAATGAGAAGACTCAAAGCATACTAGCAGGTACACAACTTTCATGTCTGTCATGCTTGTTATACTATTTCTTTGTTTGATACTCACTAGATTATGATTTTCTTTTTATAAGTTGTTTTTAAAGCTTGCTGTTTAAGCCTGTTTTTAAAGCCTATTATTTTGTTATGTGCTATTGACACTACAAGGATTATTTTATTGTTTAAGTTCTGCTGGTTAACATATCATTCCTGACATGCTTTGTGGATAATTTTTTACAAATTTCCCAGCTGTTTAGTGATCTTTCTTTCTGGAACTATTTGCAGAGCTGTATTAACACGACATGTTTTAATGATTTTTAATTGTTTAATAGCTTTGGGTGGAGTTACATTTCCCGCCTAATGTGGATATTTAAGTCTTGTTGTAATTCCTTGTTCTTTGTCTATGAGTCTGAAGAAGCCAAGTAGGTGAAAGCGCTTACTCAAATAAACATTGTGTTTTATTTTACTGAATGCCTCGAGGTGGTTGAAGTACCTATATGCTGTGTTCTCTCCTTCGTATCTGACACTCATTACTGATTATTTTCTCTTATTTGGATACACTAGGAGGAGAGTTTACTCCACTATTACTTGTTTTTTCCTTTTTACATTTTGGGAAAGAGCCTGCAGACTTAGGGGAGAGGTACAGGAGTAAATCAAAGTAGAGTCATCTGCATATTGTATGCAGGTGGCTGTTCGATTGGCCTTATGGAGGTCATTAATAAATATGGAAAAAAATAGGGGTCCTATTATTGATCCCTGAGGGACCCCAATGGTTATGAGAAAAGTGTAGATAGTTTATTCTGCCACAGGACTGCCTGTTGTCTGCCACTCGGGTAAGATTTAAACCATTGGATAGCTTGGACTTCTAGGGGATAGTTTCAAGTGTGTGTATGAGTAACTGGTGATTGACCATGTCGAAGGCTTTGGAAAGATCAAGAAAGAGGGCAGAAGTGAACTTATTGCTGTTGCAGTTTTGATTAATAACATTGCAGAAGGAGAGAAGAGCAGTGGTAAGGTCTGAAGCCATGTTGTGAGCTGGCCAGAAGATTGTTCTGATGAGATGGTGCAGGAGTTGTTTATGGATGCACTTTTCCATAATTTTAGCCAGAGGTGATAAGATAGCTATGGGCCTGTAATTTGAAAATTTGGTGGAGCTTCCTCCCTTGTGGAGTGGAATGACATGGAATGTCTTCCAAATGGAGGGAATAGTGGCTTCTGATATGGTTCTATTGATTAGTATAGAAACTGGGTATGCTATGGCATCCACTGCTATTTTTAGATACTCAGCCAGGATATTATCTGCTACAATTCTAGTTGGTTTTAGTTTCTTACGTTGAGTACATATTAGGGTTATAAGGACAAGTTGAAAGTTGAATGGGGGTAGTGGCTTAGTTATGGTGGTTTTTGGAGATATACTACTGGTATTTAGTTGGATTGCTAGGTATTAAATTGTTTCTGTAAAGAAACTATTGAAGCTATCAATACCTGCTCAAAAATTTTGAGGATTGTTTTGATGTTTCTGTTGTAAATGGTAGTAATATATATATATATATATATATATATATATATATATATATATATATATATATATTTTATCTATGGTTATTGAGCTTTTTGTGTTGTTCCTTAGTTCTTTATATTTAGGTTGATCTAAGGGGGATTTAGTGGCATGTCAGATTGCCCATGCCTTGTTTCTAAATGAGATCTTTTGTCGGGTTTCACTAGAAAGCCATGGCGCAGTTTTAGTTTTGGGTCTAATAGAGCGTATTGGTACATGTGTATTGAGGATGGCAAGAAATTTGGTGTTAAAACTCAGTACAGCTTCTTCAAGTGGAAGTTGTTTTAGTTCGGTCTAGTTATATGCCTTGAGTTCATTTTGGAAACTAGTAGGGCTGAATTTCTTTGTTGTTCCTAATTGTCCTGTAGGTGGGTTTGAAAGGGATATCAATTTTACACCTGATAATATTCGTAAGAAAATGGTCACTTATGTCTTCGGGTAAGAAGCCAGCCCTATACATATGGGGTTGGCTGTTAATAAGCATCCAATCCAGGATACTTTCTCCATCCGTTCTGTATTTTTGATACTTTCCTTGTTGTTAGGTTTGCTAATTCTAGTTGGAGAGGATATGATATGAGTAAATGCATGTACATTTACACGTGTAGCTGGAGTTTCTGAGGAGCAATTATAGCAGTCCATGTTAATGTCCCCTAGAACAATGGTTTCGTGAGGGAAGTTGCCAGATAGCCAAGGGAGGATGTTTTCTAGGGTTTCTGTACCATTACCTGGGGGAATGTAGAGACATACTATATATATACTTTTGTTTTTATTGACTTGGAGCTTAGACATAAGGATTTCAGCATTGTTAACGTGGGGTGTTTGTGTGGAATATGAGGTCAAATCCACTGTAGTTTTATAAAGTATTACTACCCCTCTACCCTTCCTGTTGGTGTGGTCTTTCCTTAGTATGTTGTAGCCTGGTGGGAGAATTTCATTATCTGAGGTAGATGGTTTTAACCAGGCTTCTGTAAGACCTAGTATATCTGGGGAATATTTAAAGATTTAAAGATTTAAATTAGTACTAAGCTAACTGCCCTTGCGAGCCATTTTAAGCCTAGCCAATTATCCCTTGTGAGACTTAAACCCTGCACCTTGTGTTTGTAAGGCATACACCTTAACCATTAGGCCACCCTCCTAATAGTGCATGTAGGTGTTGAACATTTTTGTTTAGGCTTCTGGTATTTAGGTGACAAACCAGAAGTGAGTTTGAGGGTTTGTTTAATGTCTGAGAGGCAGTGGGAGTAGTAGTAGTATTAGGGTTAGTATGGACTTGTATTGATGGGCCTGGGTTTGGATGAATGTTCCCATCTTTTGTGAGGTTGATTGCAGACTAGTTGTTAGTTTCAGGAATTTTAACAAAAGTCTTGGGTAATTCTTGGTTTTGGGATTTAAATATCTGCTTCTGATGATCTGGTAGAATTTTGAGTTCAAGGAGTTAGTGTTAATGGGAATTGTAAATTGGCCTACTTAATTTTTTCTTATTGCGGTGAAAGTTTGATGTCTCGGATAATGGTAGCCTTGATGGGATGTATTTCCATATAAGGTAAAGAGATATAAAATTATCAGCAGGGGTAGCAGGCTGGTAATTATAACTAATTTGAAATGTTTGCTATTTTGTTTCAAAACGCTCATTATGTTTGGATCAGAAGAGGTCGACAGATACATATGCAGTCCTACGACTGAAGATCTATAAATGTAATCATATTCAAAGAGGCCCATACCTCCTTCAGAATGAGGGATATATAATCTTGGTATACACTGATTGTTATAAATCATTTGATAAGCATGAGACATTTTTCTTGTATTCCTGTTTAATTGATCCAATACCTTTTGGGGCCAGTCAGTCACCTGAATACTGAAAATTAGAACAGGAACAGCAAACTGGTTTGAAACTGAAAGTTAGAACAGAAACATCCAATTGGCTTATAGCTTGGACTTTGTTCCTGGATGTCAGGGCTGTTTTCAGCATTAATTTTAGTCTTCTAAAATATTCCTTACTGAGTTTTGTTCACATTTGTTCATGTTTTATTGTCAGTTCTTCATCATTTCCCAAACACTTACACACCTCATTCTGCTGAAGTTCTTTTATATCACATTCTTGTCCCAGACTGATATTTTCTTGGTGCTGCAGCTTTCCTGCTTTAAATGTAGCTTTCGCAAGCTTATCAAGACAAAATGGCATTGTTATATCATCTGAGAATGTTTTGACCACTTCCAGTTGTGCTTTCATCTCCTCATCTTCTCATCTATACAATTTTAAATCATACGCAAAAAGAAGATGAGAAGTCTTTACACATTGTTGTTGTCTGGGAGCCAAACTGCAACCATTACCCAATCTGTTAAGTAGAAAGCTTAAGCAGTTAAGGAAAGACAAAAAAGCAGCACTGACAAAGAATCATCCTGGAATATCCCCTTTGAATTTTTATCCCTGGGATAATAATTTGTACTTTATCATGGCTTAGCTGCAAAGTGGTTTGCCACTATTTCATGGTCAGGCTAATATAATTGATCAATGTAGAGTGTATCTTATACAACTGTAGGTACTCCTTTATCCATGAATGTGACATGCTGTCAAATGATTTTTTGTAACCTATCCATACCATACTTAAATTCTTCCCCTTTTTACAGTACTTCATTAAAACTTTATTTAATAACAAATTATACTTTGTTCCATATGACATTCTTTTGTTACCCTTTTGTTCTATTGCCATGAATGAGTTTTCTTCTAAATGACTATAAACTCTGCCAACATCAGTATCAGTATATAGATTATACATCTTCCGATGACATGTTATTGGCATATAGTTTTAGGATAGCTTGCAGGTTCACTCTTAAGGAAGAGTTTCATTTTCCTGTTGTTAACCAGGTCAGTGTCTGTTCGGGATGTGCATATAAGTAGTTCTTACTCAGGGCTAAATCTTCATGTAAAGATTTTAATATTTTTAGCAAGAAGTTAGGTAATGCATTTGGGCCTGGGGTTTTCCATTTAGAAGCCTTTCTTAACTTTGTTTCATTTTCTCTAGCTGTTACTTCATCACATTTCATATTTGTACATTTTAACTTCTTAGAGTTTCTTTTACTTCTATCCATTCAGCATCTTTGCTATGTTCATCTGGGTCTTCATAGGTATTTCTCCAATATTTGTCTATTTCTTGTTTTTTTTTTTTTTGGTGGTGTTTCTATTCTTTTTGCTTTGTTTCCCAATTCTGTATAAAACCTTTTTTGGTCATCGAAGAATTGCTTATTTTGTACTTTCCTTTATATTTGTCTTCATAAGTGTTTCTGCCTGTGCTGATATCTTTAGTTTATTACTTGCAATAGTGTACAATAAATCTTAATCTGTTCTAAAACTGTGCATTGCTTTTATTTCATCTTTCTAAGTATGTTATTGATCTCTTTCCTCGTCTATACTCTTCTAACAGTGGCACTTCTTGCCTTTATTGTTTTACAGTTTTCTCTGTTTGATACTTCCATGATGGTGCTAGATTTCTTCCCTCCCTTTTCCGTATTGCCCTGTATTATTGTCTTTGTCTGTTATTAATTTTGCTGTACAGTAATATGTCCTATTAACTTCTAATATATCACATGGATTTATGTTAATAGCCTGCATTACTGTTTTCATTTGTTTTATCAGACTTCTAACATTTTGGGTCTTATTGACTTCCTGTAATCTATTTCTTTCGTCAGTCGTAATATGTCTATCCATATCAATTAAATCAAACTACTCTTTATGTAGTTCTTTTTCTTCTAAACTGAGGGGACATTCTTTATTCTCGATTTCCTGCAAGTATATAACAGAAAGTTCCAGAATATGTTCATATGACATATTCTCTTCAACTGCGTCTTGTGTTATCTGTTGCTCTTTCATATGGGAACTCACTAGCTTATCAATCCACAACACTGACTGCAGAAGAGGTAACACCATACCCTATTCCTTCCCTTGCTGTGCAACTCCAACTGAACTTTTGTACTGGTTTCCTACTGAAGGCTCCAGAGTATCTTCATGGGTCAACTAATCAGATGTTTCTTTTCCACCTGTTTCTTCATAATCTGAGGGCTCACAATTCCATCAAGTTGTAACATCACCAGAGTTTGATTTTCTACACTAAATCCTTCACTTTGCAGGTAATCCATAACTTCAGTTTTTATTTCTCAAACATCTCCATTAAGATCACAGGAACTTACTAGCCTATTGACCATGAGGCCCTTACAAGCCTAGCCAAGAATTTAGCCCATGCTCTGACAAGTCAGCACCTAATGCCTCTGTCCAGCAGGGATACAGGTGGAATTCCAGTGGTGTATTTTCTGTTCCCCATCCAGTTATCCAGGTTGCTCTTAAAAAGGGTTAATGTGGTACTCTGCTTGACATGGAGAGGGAGTCTATTCAACAGAAGGAGGCATCTCTGGGACACACATCTGTCCCACCAACAAGTCCTATTGATGTCACAGACCAGGTTGAAATTGCACATGTGGGTTACTCAAGTGGAGCTTGACCTGCAGATATGCAGCAGTCCCATCAAGGCTGGGTCTGAGATTGCTTTGTATGCCAGCCAGAGGTCACCAATGAGGGGTCTGTGTCTGTATGAGACTGAATAGAGTGACAGGGCTTTTGGCCTATCTGAGTAGGGTTGATGTTTGAGGCCCTGGATTCACTTCATGAGGAACCTCTGTGGTCTCTCCAGTTGATGCCTGTGCTTTGTGAGGTACATGCAGAAAGGGACATTGTACTCAATAATGGGTCTTATAAGGGAAGAATACAGGGACGTTATGACTTCTTTGTCTCTGTATGAGATACCCTTACTAATGAGGTGGACCATGTAGAAAAGTTTCCATACAACGGAGGCAATATGGTGGTCAAAAGTTAGTTTGCTATCAACTTCTGTGACCAAGTCCCTCACGACTGATTGCATGCTTAGGACCTTGTTATTAATGTGATAATTTATGGAAATGTCACTCTCCCCAAAGGGGATGATGATGATGCATTTTTTGGCATTCAGTTTGAGGTCATGTTTCTGGCACCAGTCATTTGTTTGTGTGAGACCCTCTTGTAGGATGTCCACATCACTAGAGGAATTGATGACAGCACCTAGCTTGCAGTCATCTGCAAACTTGGTCAGCCACAGCCCACTGGTTTTGACCTGCACCTCAGAAAAGTATATTCCAAACAACAAAGGCCTCAAGACTGATCCTTGGGGTACACCACTCATTAAGGGTCTACTGCTTGAGTCGGCTTCCCCTATTTTGACTAGGTGGGTTCTATCAGTGAGCCAGTTTGCTACCCATCTGGTAACATACAGATTGATGCCTAGTTGAGAGAGTTCATCTATTATACCTGAGTGGGGAATAGTGTCAAAGGCTTTGGCCAGATCACAGTAGGTGGTGTGCACCATCTTTCCCTCATCCATGGCTTTGGTGACTGTCTCAAAGAAGTCAACCAAATTTAACAGTCATGACCTTCCCTTGATGAAACCATACTGTGTGGAATTGAGTGGTGTGAGTTTGCCAATGTCCTTGTTAATGAGGTCTATGATAA
>NC_056730.1:215800140-215820316 GCF_019279795.1 Protopterus annectens
CTTATTCGACCTTAGAGCAGATGAATTTTTTTGGAAACATTCAGGAGGAGTTGCAAAAAATAAAATAGAAGTAATGCACTTGCGAAACATGTTCTTGAAACTGACTCCACACATACTTTTACTTTCAGGATCTTAGAGCAGATGCAAGTGAACATCAGAGGAGGAGATATAAGAATGCATACAGAAGGTAGGAGAATATGTGATTATCAAGCTTAGATCAGATGCACCCCAGGCTTGAACGCATAAAACTATCAGTAAAACCATTTTTGAGAATGAGAAGACTCAAAGCATATTAGCAGGTACACAATTTTCATGTCTGTCATGTTTGTTATACTATTTGCTTGTTTGTTACTCACTAGATTATGATTTTCTTTTTATAACTTGTTTTTAAAAGCTTGCTGTTAAAGCCTGTTTTAAAGCCTATTATCTTGTTATGTACTATTGACACTACAAGGATTATTTCATTGTTTAAGTTCTGCTGGTTAACATACCACTCCTGACATGCTTTGTGGATAATTCTTTATAAATTTCCCAGCTGTTTAGTGATTTTCCTTTCTGGAACTATTTGCAGAGCTGTATTAACACGACATGTTTTAATGATTTTTAATTGTTCAATAGCTTTGGGTGGAGTTACACTTCCCGCCTAATGTGGATACCAAATGTAAAATGACCAACAGTTGGCAAACTGACTATCGAAAACAAAGTGCGTTTCCCAGGATGCCATGACAAGATTGGCAAAACCTGGGGTACAGGAAGCACCCTTTGCTACACCACTGGATTGTCTGGACAATTGTCCTTTGAAATATAGGAAATTGTTCCTCAAAACCATCTCAGTGAGTGCAATGGCCACATTAATGTCATTGTTGTCTAATAATCCAATATAAAAAAAGATGCTTTCCACCCAGTCTAGTCCCTCCCTATGGGGGGTGACTGAATACAAGTCTTGGACATCTATGGTCACAAGAACACAGTCATCCTTAAATTGTAGTTGAGCTAATCTGGAAAGAAAATCCTAAGAGTCCTTGCATATATGCGTGTCAAGGCTGGTAGATGATAGGATTAAGCTATCCACATATCTTAAAGGTTCATAGGTTCACAGGTTAGTACTGGGCTATTGGCCATAGGTCCTATACAAGCCTAGCCATAACAATTCCCTGGCTATTTCTTCCCACACTATTTACTTCCTGGACCCTTGTCTAGCAGGGTGACTGACGTGATCCCCGGGGTGAATTTCCTTTCTCCCATCCGATCGTCAAGGTTTCTTTTGAAGAGGGCCAAAGACGTGCTCTGCTTCACATGTATGGGCAGTCTAGTCCAGAGTCTGGGGAGTCTCTGGGTCAGGAACCTATCCCTCCAGCATTTTTTGTTTATTGTGATGACAAGGTTTAGATCCCTGGAGCATGTGACTCTGAGGGATTGGGATTTCTTTAAATGTAGCATGTCCAACAGCTCTGGGTTTGACATGGCCTTCCATGTTAAGCAGAGATCGCCTCTGAGTAGACGATATGCGACAGAGTATAGCTGGAGTTTTGTAAGGCGGTCGGCATAGGGCATCTGCTTTAGGCCTGTGATTCTTTTAGTGAGGTATTTCTGCAGCTTTTCTAGTTGTTGCAGGTGTCTTGAGAGGTGCATACAAAATGGGGCATTGTATTCTATAATGGGTCTAATGAGGGATGAGTACAGTGGGACAATGACCTCCTTTTTTCTGGATGAAAAGCCCTTAGTGATGAGGTGTGCCACATAGAAGGATTTCCTGACTGTTGTGGTGATGTGGTTATCGAAGGTGAGACCACTGTTCACCTGTGTCCCTAAGTTTCTTATCACACTTTCAGTGTGTAGTGTACTGCCACCTATGTGGTAATTCACGGGTACATGTTTTTTCCCAAAGGGGATAACTATACATTTCTTGTCATTGAACTTGAGCCGACGGCTCTGGCACAAAGCATCTGTTTCTGTAAGGCCCTTTTGTAGAGTATCCACATCATTTGCAGATTCAATAATGGCTCCCAGTTTGCAGTCATCTGTTAACTTAGTTAGCCAGAGTCCCTTAGTATTGGCCTGTACTTCAGAGAAGTAGATGCCAAACAAGAGTGGTCCCAGGACTGAACCCTGAGGTACTCCACTTGTCACTTGTCTGGAACTGGATTTGGAGTCAGCTACTTTTACAGTGTGGGTTCTGTCAGTAAGTCAGTTGGCAACCCATCGAGTGATGTAGGGATTAATGCCCAGCTTAGTAAGTTTATCTATGATTCCAGAGTGGGGGATGGTGTCAAAGGCCTTGGGTAGGTCCAGATAGGCTGTGTGGACTGCCTTACTCTCATTCACAGCTCTGGAGACTAATTTGAAGAAGTCAATCAGGTTCAGGAGACAAGATCGGCCTTTCATGAACCCAAACTGGGGGGGGGGGGTCCAGTGTTTGAAGGTTGCCAATGTCTTTGTTTATAAGTTCCATGACAATACATTCCATGACCTTGCAGATCAGGCTCATCAGACTGATGGGACCGTAGTTCCCAGGATCTAAGGTGGATCCCCCATTGTGGAGTGGGATAACTATAGCTGTGCACCACTCAGTGGGCATGAAGCGTGAGGTGAGGCTATGATTAAACATGACATTTAGGTGAGTGGCCAGTTCATTTTGTAGTTCATGTAGTACACAGCCCAGGATCTCAACTGGTCCCATGGATGCTGTATTCTTAACTTTGGAGAGTGCGTTTTTTACCTGTGGCCATTTTTACTGGAATTTGGCAATCTTCCGGTATGGAGATGGGCCATTTAGGGGGTGAGAGGGGGTGAAGCTGGCACTGAATTGATCTGCCAGGATATTGGCAATATCCTTGGGATCAGTATATTTAATGCCATTCTGTTGTAGCTCAGAGCAGATCTGAACATTGCCATTTAAATTCTTAACATAGTTATAGAATGCCTTGTGGTTGTCTTTGGAATCTTTGCCAATTTTATTTTCATGCTATATAGAATGTTTTGCTTCTCCCAGCATCCACTATAGGTCTTAGGGGTGGATTGTTCATATCTTTGTGGATTTTGCGTATTCTAAAAATACCTGCTACCAGTGGGTGTCAATTACAAAAATAGTCATAAGCATCATTGTCGATCTGTCCCTGCATGTCCATATCATAGAGGCAGATGTCAATTTTGGAGAAGGCAATATTCAGCTCATTTTTAGAAATTTGTGTGTACCTATCAGTGAAAAGAAGCTTGAACATCCTGTTGTTGTAATCTTCAACATCCATTATGACAATACCCCCTGCCTTGTCTGGCTTCATCACCCTTATAGCTTTGTTGTTACAAAGTTCTGTGAAAAGTGATTCTTCTACATTAGACAGGTTAAAATCCTTATCAGCTTTCTGATTTCCAGAACATATATAAAGGATATCCTTTTCACAAAACTTCTTAAAAATGGATAACCAGTTATTCAAGGGGGGGAGTTGAAAGAACTAGCATTTCTAAGAGTTTTAAAACCACAAAACAATTCTAACCAAGAACAACAACAGTAAACCTTGTAGCATCACATTTTTACCCCCCCCCCCCAGATTCACTAATCTTCCATGCAGGATAACTTCGTCCTGCACGGAAGCACCAGTGTAGGAGCAGGATGGCAGCATGCCATGCATATTAACAAGGCACGCTGTCCGAGCTCCTAGGCTTACACGGAGCATGTATATGTGCAGGGGGCATGTCTGAGAGCAGAGCTCTCAGAATATACACACCTCTGCAATGAAGGACTGCAGAAAGGTAGTAAACAATGAGCAAGACTGCCCATATATGTATGCATATCCCCAGCAACATCCCCCCACATGTATAAGAGCAATAGTGAATAAAAAAAAAAAAATAAGTATTGTTAATGAAATGGACGAGTTTTAACCACAGGTGCACAGGTTTGTCCACCGCTTAGCTATGGTTAATGTAGCTTAAATAGCAAAAGGAGGATAAAAAGCAAGATATGTGCAAATGAAGCAGTACAGCAATATTGTAGTGGGCAGAGCGTTTGCCTCACTGGCAGTCAGTCCCAGTTTGAGTCCCACTGCAGTACATTCCATTTCCATGTCCAATCACTGTTATGATCAATATATGTAGTTGTATAACTTAATAAATAACATACATGTGTGAACAGGAGCAGTAAGCTGTGTAATTAATGATAACCCCATACACTTGCCAAATTCACCACCTCCCCAAGAACCAGTAGACTATTACTGTCTAAAATATAGCAGTAGTAAGGATAAATAAGCACTAGTAAGCAGGTGCAAGTCTGTTTGCATGATGTAAGCAGTGCTTACACAGAGTAAGCAATAGTGAGGCTAACCATGTGTAGGCAGATGTCACCGGAAGTTAGCAGTGCTTACCATCACTCAAACCCGCTGAAAACTGTGTAAAAGTGCTTCATCCACACCGTATCCACCAGGCCTCATTCTGGCCAGCAACAAATTAAACAGCCCCTGCAAGGCTCAAACCCAGGTACCTGCACACCATAGCCAATGTGATTTATCACTAAGCCACCGCAGATATACATAACCCTGATGTTTCCATAATCAAAGCATCCAGCAATACCATTCAACATTACAGGACATGTAGCTAAATATGTAGATGTATATGTATGTGTATATATATCTATAACTAAATAGATATATACCTCTCCCTCTCTGTATTACATATGTGTATATGTATATATATATATATATATATATATATATATATATATATATATATATATATATATAATATATATCTATATATATATATATCTATATATATATATATATATATATATATATATATATATATAGACATACATATATATAAATATCCACATATAGATATATACATATGCAGATCAATACATCTATATATATATATATATATATATATATATATATATATATATATATATATATATATATATATATATATATATGTATATATATATATATATATATATATATATATATATATACATACATACATACATATACATGTATATATATATATATATATATATATATATATATATGTGTGTGTGTGTGTGTGTGTGTGTGTGTGTGTGTGTGTGTGTATACACAGATATATATCTATAGAATGCCAATGGGGGTGAGGGGGCTCAATCAAAATATGTGTTACACGTACCTATATCCCCCCCCAGCCAAACAGGTAAAATATACAAACAAACACACAAAAAAGTAAACAAACCACTGCTTCCCAAACTACAGGCAGGATACTACCAGTGGGAGAAACATTATCGACCCGCTAAGTCTAATCTGGAAACAAAGACAAGAACGTCCCTTGTGGGACAACCCAAACATTTATGGCTATTTGGGTTCCTGAAATTACACAGATTCGCAATGGCAGGAAATGTATGTTCTCTGACTACAAGGTTGGGATAGCCTGATGATCCATGGGTCGAGACAATGTACGTAATGGGTCCCGAAATGTGGGGAATGGGCAGTGTGTGGTGGTGTGGTTAGACCCGACCTGCACCCTGAGCAGAGAAAGGATGATTGCTGCTGCGGAGGAGAGGGAGGGCGAATGGGATGAAATTATGGGTTGAGACGTGCCGGTGTTGGATGGAGCGGTTCTAATCAGACCGCCTTGTGGATGTAAGCAATAGTGTGCATTTTGCAGAGCATTCGCCTAACAAGCAGGCATTCTCAGTTTGAGTATCACTGCAACGCAGTCTATTTTACATGACAAAGCACGTTATAACCATTTTTTTTTTTGCAACACTCACAAGAAGAATATATATATATATATATATATATATATATATATATATATATATATATATATATTTATATATATATATATATATATATATATATATATATATATATATATATATATATATATATATATAAACTGGAGTACTGCAGGAGATGCACATGTGAAGTGTCAGTGTCATAATGAATAAGGCAGCAGTAAGCAGGTGTAAGCACAAATAAGCAGTAGTAAGCATATGCAAGCACTAGTAAGCGTGTTTAAGAGTGTTTGTGCAGGGGTGAGCTTTGCCTACACAGATTAAGCAAAGTAGAAGCTAACTGAGTGTAAGAAACTGTAACCAGAAGTAAGTCCCGCACAAACCCGCTTACAACTGCTTTAAAGTGCCTTAGTCACTCTGTATCCAACAGCTCTCATCCTGCCCAGCAACAAAATTACCAGGACTTACCAACCCTAGACCTTGCACACTACAGGCAAAGTGATTTACCACTAAGCCATGGTAAATGCACATTCATTTGATGTTATCACAAACATATCATCTAACACAGTCATTCAACAGTGTAGGAAATGTATGTACTTATGTAGATTAATTTGAGCAACCATTTGTACATTGCTCAAATACAGTATTTCAAGCAGATGATGCATAGTAACAAAAACGTGCCTGTCCAATCATAATGTGAGAACAGTAGTCATGCAAAAAACTTAAGGAAGTAATAAAAAATGGTGCAAGTCGAGGGGGCGTGTGTGCGTGCTTCATGCTCAGAATGTCAAACCTGGGACATTGGTTCCGCAGAACCAGGAGATGAGGCTGGGCAGGTTTGTGAGCAAACCGCTGCTTCTCAAATCCCTGGCAGGATGCTACTAGTGGGAGAAACAGTGTAGACCAGCTAAGTTTAACCTTAACACAAAAATAGGTCTGAAATTGTGAGTCAGTCTGATGTTTACACATGTGTCAAAAGATGAACAAGGAAAGGCTCATACATATGTGGACTAAACGGATGAAGAGCCTGAAGAATCTTGGGTCGAGACAATATACTGGATGAGTACCGACACGTGGGGAGAGGGCAATGTGTGGAGTTGTGGTATAGCATATATAGCTGGGCTAGCAACCGGAGAATGGATGGTTGCTGCATACGTGGAGCTCAGGGGGCAGTGGAAGGAACCATGGGTATGAAATTATGGAAAATACATGCAAATGAAATATCACAGCAATAGTGTAGTGGGCAGAGCATCCGCCTAATGAGTATGCATTCCCAGTTTGAGTCCCACTGCAGCGCAGTCTATTTTACATGGCAAAGCACATTATAACCAATATTTTTGTTGCAAAACCCACTAAATAACACATAGTTATGAACTGTTATACTGCAGGAAATGCACATGTGAAGTGTCAGTGTCATAATGAATAAGGCACAAGTAAGAAGGTTTAAGCACAAATAAGCCGTAGTAAGCATATGTAAGCACTAGTAAGCGTGTTTAAGTGCATCTGCATGGGAGTAAGCACTGCCTACACAGGTTAAGCAATTTAGAAGCTAACTGAGTGTAAGAAACTGTGACCAGAAGTTAGCAGTGCTTACCGTCATGCAAACCCATGCAAACCCACTTGCAACTGCTTAAAAATGTCTTAATCACTCTGTAGCCAAAGGCCCTTGTTTTGCCTAGCAAAAAAACAAGCAGCCTCTGCAAGGTTCAAACGCAGGACCTTACACACTGTGATTTACCACTAAGCCATGCCAGACATCATTTAAACTAATGTTTTCAGAAACATATCATCCAGTCCAGTCATGCAACAGTACAGAGAATGTATACCAACATGTAGATGTATGTGTGAGTAAATATATTAATATCTAAACAGATACAACATATCTATATATGTAGATATATATATATATATATATATATATATATATATATATATATATATATAGTAATTACCGAAAGTTCATATGAACGAAGCCCATTTGACTGAGACCAAATGACCGAAAGTTCATATGATTGAAAACACATATGACCGAAAACTCATTTGACCGAAAAACAGCACTGGCAGGTATAATGTTCCCCTGTCGACCCTGGGTGAGAATATAAAGTTGGGGTGTGGGGGTGCAGCCCACACATAGTACAGTTTATGCACTATTATATACATGTGTATCCATTAAAAATGCATTAAAACATACAGCATCAGTAAAAACTGGTTGCAAAATGTGAGGGGCTATGCCCCCACACCCCCAATATGGGAGGCTGTGCCCCCCACACCCCCAACTTTTTACTCTCACTCCAGGGTTGCACTACAGTAGGGAACAGGGCATATACCTGCCAGTGCTGTTTTTTGGTCAAATGAGTTTTCGTCATATGGGTTTTCGGTCATATGAACTTTGGTCATTTGGTCTCAGTCAAATGGGCTTCGTCATGAACTTTCGGTCATATGTAGTGAACCCATATATATATATATATATATATATATATATATATATATATATATATATATATAGATATATAGATATATATATATATATATATATATATATATATATATATATATTTCTAAAAATATATACATATATATTAATGTATATGAACATATATACATGCAAATGCCTACACTGATACATATCTGTGTCTACACCTATATGTCTACATATACACAGCAAGTTACATATGTTTACACAGATATATATATATCTATGTAGGTATATACATAGTTTTCTATATCTCTCTCTCTCTCTATATATATATATATATATATATATATATATATGTATATATATATATATATATATATATACATATATATATATATATATATATATATATATATATATATATATATATATATATGTCCATACATCTGTAGATAGCAATGGCAAATTAACAAAAACACATGTCTACATGCACCGTTAATGGGAGTGAGAGGCCCCAAACACTATACGTCTTGTACGAATAGGCATCCCCCCCCACAGTCAAACATGTCTGCCCTGCAATACACTACCATGTGCTGCAAATCCCATAACCAGGACCTGACACAACATGGGCACAAGATGTTAACAGTACTACATCGCACCTGTATGATGTCAGTCTGGTATTGGTAACATATCATGCAGTACAGTCTGCCTCCCATAGGAAATGTAAAATGGTGAAGCCATCAACATCCCCAGGATACAGATACACAGACACAGATATGCAGACACATATATATATATATATATATATATATATATATATATATATGTATATATATATATATATATATAGATAGATATACATGTGACTACACATACACACACGGATATATGTACAGTAAGATACATATGTAGAATGTGCACACAATATGGAACAGCCACTATGCCTACAGTTAACACCTGAACAACTGGACACTGTATGGGCCACCCATACATATGACAATCGTTGCCTTAAAATTGTACAATTGTGAAGACAGACTGGGCCACAGGATACCAAACAATCAACAGTATGTAATGTAGGTATATAGTTCAGCAGCCTCTATCTACACTCTGTACTAAATCAGTAGGTGGTAAAGACATTATGTGACCAAATGGGTTGTAACTGTTACATAACAAGGCATAACTGACCATTACAAGCACACTGACAAACAGAACAGCCTGTATGGCAGGAGGCAGTAGGCTTGCATTAACCCAATTTATGCAAGTAATGTAAATATAGGTGAAGTATATAGTACTGTACATCCAGATACCTTAAGGCAGCACACCCCTGATACCCCCACATTTTGTAACAGCCTAGGTCATTTATGGTGCTCCCCCCTAGACTCAATAATACGGGACCATATACCACTGTTACATACACTGGCCTCTGGATTGCTTATGGGAACACATGTATTTTGTAGGTGACACCAAGACGTATATGGCCCCAGCCCCACCGTATTTGTGGGGGATACAACAGCAGTGGACTTATGGCAGCAATGGCAGTGTGATATACTCACAGCCCACTACAGAACAACCCCTGACAACATGTCATACATGCAAATCTTGGTATGTAAGTGGAGGACAGAGGCTGGAACACAGTCACATATGTGGAAAACTGTTGCCATACATTAAACAAGTTGCTGGTGTTACAGAATAGTCTGCAACATACCCTTTGTCAGGGAAGTGAGGTTAGAAACAGAAATTGATGTAACCATGTACTGATAGCACTCAACACACACACTGCCAGTGAATTAGCTGACACAGGACCTGTGTTGTGGACAGACAAATCATGATAAGCATACCTCTGGCCAGCAAGAGGATAGGCCCACAGTTGTGAGCTATGCAGTCAGACTGCATTCCAAGGTAAACTAGTATGTACACACACACACACACACACACACACACACACACACACACACACACACACACACACACACACACACACACACACACACACACACACACCCTGTAACACCAGTAATATACAAAGCATAACACAACTCTACTCACACTCTGTCTGTAGTTCCTGAAGAACCTCCTACAAATATGTGGCTGCCCTGGGTGTGCCGGTTCTCCTGTAAGAGGTATTGTACCTGCTGTATGTAACACTGATGCCCACACACAGTAAGGATGTCCATCACACAGGAAATTTAAAGGGACCAAGCCCACATGATGTAGGGATTTATAGTAGGTGGTTGCCCTGACGGTGGTAATTGGAAGTACTACACATGTGTAATTTTATATATATATATATGACTATCTGGATAATTATATGTACATATATTTCCACCATATGTCCTTGCAATGGAGTGTAGCCCTACCCCATCCTCTATAGTCCCAAATTCCACATCAGTATTGGCCCTGTGTATGTGCTTCCAGCCACAACTCTGTCAACCTTTGTACATATGTCGTGCATGAACTGGTGCATATGTGCTGTACACCATAACTAGTGTCATCATATCTGATAACAAGCCAGTGAGATATACTGCTACACATGTTATGTACAGTAGGGGTTATATTTCATGACATAACCTGGACATTCTGTGGATGTTTTTACAGTGCTGAGGTCTGTGTACTTATGGTGAATGTCGACATTGTGTGTATTGTTAATATGTACCTTAGCCTGTGTACAGACTGTGGTAGATGTCATTGTCCTAGTTACTGTCCTATCTGATGTTACATGCTGCTCCACTGTATGGTACCGTATTGGCATACATGTTTGTAAGACCATGCACACACATGTGCCATACCACAGACAGCCATCAGACCAAACTGTGTAGCAGCCCAGTGTATGTAGGGTCAGTCTGTGAGTGGCACATATGAGGATGGTGTTGAACAGATAGTCCATATACTGTAATATTATGCATGGAATTGTGCCGTAATAGAAGCCAGACAAACCATGGCAGCTGGGAAGTTAACACACACCTGTCTTTTAATAATTGCCTTCATCATTTTATATAGATCAGGTGAAAGGTCTTCCTAAAATTAAGGGTTATCTGCTGCCAGACAACTCCATTCATTTTCTGACTCATCTAGACCACTTTCCTGCTTCCTCGTCTGATCCTTCTCCTAATATTCTTTCTTTCATTTTTTGGCACATTCAGTTGCTACATTTTTGTTTTCTTCTGGCTTGGTTTCCATTCCCACCAGACACCATTATGCTTTGACTAAGGTGAGCAGGGCAGTCATCTTAGATTTGTTTTCTTTCTTTCTTTCTTTCTTTTTTTCTTTTTTTCTTTCTTTATTCCTTTCTTTCTTTATGTTACATTTGTTGACTGGGATAGTCCGACTGGATACATGCCCATTTTCAGCAGAGGTCTGGGGAGAAAAGCTCCACATATAACTTTAAGAACAGTTGCAAACTTATTATAATAAACTTTTTGAAACATATATACATAGTGAAAGTCATTGTTACAGATAAACATATTGTTTTCTTCAGCATTATACAAAAATAAAGTGTTACTTTCTTCAAACTGGAAAAAACAATATAGAGTTGAATAAAAGAACTATTTATGACATGATTATATTGCATGTGTTAGGATTTGCACAATGGCAAAGCCATCTTATAGGTTCATAGGTTCAGAGGTTCATACTAGGCTATCTGCCCGAGGGCATTTACAAGCCTAGCCCATAGTTTTGGGGTTTACGCCACCCCGTTAGTATGGGGAACTATACCCATTATTTTGCTGTGCCTCTGTTGAGCAGTGACACTGAGGTAATCCCTGGGGTATATCTGCGATCTCCCATCCATTGGTCAAGATTTCTCTTGAACAAGGCCAGCGAGGTGCTCTGCCTCACATATACCGGGATTTTATTCCACAGCATAGGGAGTCTTTGGGTGATGAATCTATCCCTCCAGCACGTCCTATTAATAGCTGTGTCGAGGTTTAAGTCTCCGCCCTTGTGGCTCTGACGGATCTAGATTTTTGAGGTGAAGCATATTCATCAAATCTGGGTTTGACATGGCCTTGTATGTTAGGCAAAGGTCACCTCTGAGCAAGCGGTGGCGACTGAATAGAGCTGGAGTTCTTTCAGTCGGGCAGCATAGGACAGATGTTTGAGACCCTTTATCCTTTTGGTGAGGAACTTTTGTGGCCTCTCCAGCTGCTGCAAGTGTCGGGTCAGATACATTCTGAATGGGGCATTGTACTCAATCATTGGTCTGATGAGTGATGAGTATAGGGAGACTATGACCTCCCTTGATCTAGATGAGAATCCCTTCATGATAAGGTGGGCAATGTAGAAGGTCTTCCTAACTACTTTAGCTACATGGGTGTCGAATGACAGACTACTATCAACCTGGGTCCCCAGGTCCCTGATAACTTTCTGTGCTCAGTGGATTGCCACCTATTTGGTAGCTAGGGGTAACCTTGTTTTTCCCGAAGGGTATGACTATGCATTTTTGGCATTTAACTTTAGGCCATGGCTCTGGCACCAGTTTTCCGTTCTGTGAGACCCTTCTGAAGGATATCTGTGTCAGATGTGTTTTCTACTATGGCCCAGTTTGCAGTCATCTGCAAACTTTGTCAGCTATAACCCTCCTGTGTTTGCTTGTACTTCGAAAAGTAGATGCCAAACAAGAGTGGGCCCAGGACTGAGCCCTGTGGTACACCACTTGTGACAGGCTTTGAGTCTGACATGGTGCCAGCAACTCTGACCCTGTGGGTTCTGTCACTCAGCCAGTTTGCAACCCATCTTGTGATGTATGGGTTAACATTTAAGCTGATGAGTTTTTCAATGATACCCGAGTGGGGTATTGTATCCAAGGCCTTCGCCAGATCGAGGTAGGCTGTATGGACTGCCTTTCCCTCATCAATGGCTTTGGTGACTGTTTTGAAAAAGTCAACCAAGTTTAGAAGGCATGATCTGCCTTTGACAAAGCCAAACTGGGATGGATCCAAAGTCTGCAAATTCCCTATGTCTTTATTTATGAGGTCCATTATGATCCTCTCCATGGCTTTGCAGATAAGGCTTGTCAAGCTAATGGGCCGGTAATTTCCAGGGTCGGTGGAGGCACCGCCTTTGTGAAGTGGGACCACAGTTGCAGTGCGCCACTCCTGGGCATATCCAGAGGTAAGACTATGATTAAACAGTTGTCCTAGCTGTGGGTTTAATTCCTCATTGAGTTAAATGGAGCACACAGCCGGGACACCATCAGGTCCCATGGATGCTGTGTTTTTGCTGGAGAGAGCAGTTCTCCTTGGGCGTTGGAGATGTTTGGGGGCTGCAATCGCTTGGTATAGATATCTCTCCTTTGGGGAGGGGAGAAGTTTGCACTGAACCTGTCAGCCAGTATGTTGGCAATGTCTGTAGGATCAGTAATCTTCACATCATTTTGAACTAGTTCTGAGCATATCTGGGAGTTTCCTCCCAGGTTTCTAACATAGCTAAAGAAGGCCTTATGATTGTCTTTTGAGTCTTTAGCTATTTTTCTCTCAAAATTTGCTTTGGATGATTTTATGAGAGCTCTTAGTTTTTACTTATAGTGATCAAGGTGTCTTACCTTTTAAGGATTTTGCTCTATCTTGTAGTAGCTTCCTCCTTTTGTTGTAGAGTTTGTTTATGGCTGGGGTCCACCAGACTGGACGCTTGCCTTTGTTACAAAGAGTCTTTGTTTTGCTTGGGATTGCCTTATCCATGCAGTCCTGCAGGTGCTGGTAGAAGGCATTTTGTAAGTGATTCAGCGGCTTGAGTACTGTTTTCCGGCTCGGGGCCTTAAAGGAGACCACACTAGTCTTTAGAAGTGTGAAGTCGGCTTCGAGAAGTTCTTTACTGTGGTCTTTTATTTCAGGTTGGGGTGGGATGAGGACCTCCAGCGAGATTAGTTTGTGATCTGATATCACCAGTGAGGGGTATACTTCCGGTGTTGAACATTGTGCTCCCATGTTCGTGATGATGAGATCAAGTATGTTTTCTCCTCTTGTGGGGATGGTGACTAGTTGTTCCATGGCATTTGAGTTTATGAATTCCAGGAACTTTTGGGCTAGGGTGTTTGGGCTTGAGTAGTGTTCCCAGTCTATATTAGGGTAATTGAAGTCACCTAGTATGATGGTGTTTGGTGATACATTTATCGCCTCTAGTGTTTTCAGGAAGGCCATGTGAGGTTCCTGAGTTTGTGGGGGTGGCCTGTAACATGCTACAATTTGCAGAGCAGTCTTGCCTATGGTGTATTGCACCTGGATGGTCTCCGATGCATCGTGCGTTGCCACCAGTCTTGAGGTGTGGGTGTCTTTGATGAATATGGATACCCCCCCCTCCTTTCCTGGTATTGTCCGGATTTTGGGGCCGGAACGCATGATAAGAGGTAAAACCTGATAGTGCTGGGGTGCTCTCAGGAGCCTTGAACCAGGTTTCTGTCACTGCACAGACATCGATGTTCTCCATACCGAGAAGGGCCTCGAGTGCGTGCATTTTGAGATTTAGACTCTGGCATTGAGCAGCATTACCCTTAGTTTTTCCTTTTGTGTTCTAGGGTGGTAGGTTTAGAATTTGAGCCTTGCCTAAAAAGGCACTATGGGGGTGGCAAGAGCCTTTGCCAATATCCGAATCCCAGGGGTGACAGGTGCAAGCCGTCCCTTGGCTTAGCGTGGATTGTCCAGCATGTCATCCCAGGCAGACAGACATTGGATCCCCTTTGAATGACACCAGAGTTTAAGCCAAAATTTTTAAATACTTTTTTAAGCTTTTCTCGAATTGGGTTAGAATAGGCATGGAAGTAAGTTCAGCAGAAAGTGAGTTCCAGGCTTTTCCAACAGAGTTAGCATAGAGTGAATCTCCAGCTGAGTTGTTGGTACTGATTGTTTGAACTAGAATTTTGCTGGATGAGCGTAGCACTTTAAGGTTACTGTAAGTGGTAATAATGTTTGTCAGTACAGGACTGTTTTCTGGGTGATATAAAATTTTATGGGCTACTATTAACTGGTTGAACTGAATTTGGTTAGGCAGTTCAAGCCAATTTAGAGACTGTAAGTTCAGACAGTGGTGTGTTCGATATGTGGATCCGGTGACAAATCTAGTGATATGATTAAAGCAAGTAGAGAGTTTATTTCATTTGGACTTACTTAGGTTAGTGAAGAGGGGGGATGCATAAAGAAGGGTGGAAAGTAGACGTGTCCGGGCAATAACCATCTTAACTGTGGGAGTGAGAAATGTTTGATTTTGTATAGAGAGCCAAGTTTTTTAACTTTTTTGATGGTTTGATTTATATGTGTATCAAACTTGAGGTTATTGTCAATAATTACACCTAGGAGTTTGGTGCAGGGTTCTGGGACTATGACAGTGTCATTATTAGACTTTATAGTCAAGGTGGGGTGGGGGATTAAATTGTTTCTGTAAAGAAACTATTGAAGGTATTAGCAATGTCCTCTGAGGGCTTTTGATAAGTAGCTGCGGGGGTAGTAGTAGTGGATTATCCAGGGTGAATAAGTCTATAAATACCTGCCCAAAATTTTTGAGGATTGTTTTGATGTTTCTGTTGTAAATGGTAGTAATAGTTTTTTTTTTTTATCTAGAGTTATTGAGCTTTTTGTGTTGTTCCTTAGTTCTTTATATTTAGGTTGATCTAAGGGGGATTTATTGGTATGCCAGGTTGCCCATGCCTTGTTTCTAAGTGAGATCTTTTGTCGGGTTTCACTAGAAAGCCATGGTGCAGTTTTTAGTTTTGGGTCTAATAGAGCTTATTGATACATGTGTATTGAGGATGGCAAGAACTTTGATGTTAAAACTCAGTACAGCTTCTTCAAGTGGAAGTTGTTTTAGTTCGGTCCAGTTATATGCCTTGAGTTCATTTTGGAAACTAGTAGGATTTAATTTTTTGTTGTTTCTAATTGTCTTGTAGGTGGGTTTGAAAGGGATATCAATTTTACACCTGATAATGTAGGTAAGAAAATGGTCACTTATGTCTTCAGGTAGGAAGCCTGCCCTATACATATGGGGTTGGCTGTTAATAAGCATCCAATCTAGGATACTTTCCTTGTTGTTAGGTTCATAGGTTCATAGGTTCATACTAGGCTATCTGCCCTAGGGCATTTATAAGCCTAGCCAGAATGTGTTTGGCTTTCACCACCCATTTTAAATTGATTTTGCTATGCCCTTTTTCGAGGTTAGTATACTGTGCCTCTGTCTAACAGTGACACAGAAGTGATACCCGGGATAAACCTACGATCTCCCATCCACTCATCAAGATTCCTCTTGAAGAGAGTCAATGAGGGACTCTGCCTAACCTGGACTGGGATTTATTCCAGAGTGAAGGAGCCTCTGGGTTATGAATCTGTCCTCCAGCATGTCCTATTTATTTCAGTGCTGAGGTTCAAGTCTCGAGCGTAGCTCGATGGGATTTGGATTTTCTGAAATGCAGCATGTCCATTAATTCCGGTTGGACATGGCTTTATACATCAGGCACAGATCGCCTCTGAACAGGCGGTATGCCACTGAGTAGAGCTGGAGTTTCTTTAACCGGGCAGCATATGGCATCTGTTTGAGCCCTTTGATCCTCTTGGTGAGGTACTTTTGGGGTCATTCCAGTTGCTGCAGGTGTCTGGTAAGGTACATCCCAAAAGGGGCATTGTACTCAATTATGGGCCTGATGAGGGATGAGTAAAGAGGCACGATGACCTCCCCTGATCTAGATGTGAATCCCTTCATGATTAGGTGGACTATATAAAATGTTTTCTAACCACTTTGGCCAATGGTTGTCAAATGAGAGATTGCTATCAACTTGGGTCCCCAGGTCCCTAATTACTTCTTCTGTACTTAATGGATTACCACCTATGTGGTAATTTGTGGGCACTTTGTTTTTGCCAAAGGGGATGACTATACACTTTTGGCATTTAGCTTGAGGCCATGGCTCTGGCACCAGTTGTCTGTTTCATGAGGCCCTTTGGAGGATGCTTGTGTCGGCTGGAGAGTCGATTATGGCCCAGTTTGCAGTCATCTGTGACTGGTCAGCCACAGTCCTTCCGTGTTGGCCTGTACCTCCGAAATATATACCTAACAAGAGAGGTCCCAGGACTGAGCCTTGTGGGACACCACTTGTAACTGGTTTGAGTCTGACATGGCTCCAGCAATTTAACCATGTGGGTTCTGTCCTTGAGCCAGTTTGCAATCCATCTAGTGACATAGGGGTTTATATTTAAGCTGGTGAGCTTATCTATAATGCCCGAAAGTGGGGTATTGTATCTAAGGCTTTTGCAGGTCCAGGTAGGCTGTGGACCACCTTCCCTCGCCAATGGCCTTGGTGACTGTTTCAAAGAAATCAACCAGGTTTAAGAGGCAGGATCTGCCCTTAACAAAGCCGAACTGGGTAGGATCCAGTGTTTGTAGGTCCCCAATATCTTTATTTATGAGGTCCATGATGATCCTTTCCATAGCTTTGCAGACCAAGCTAGTCAGGCTTATGGGCTTATAGTTTCCAGGATCCGTTGAGGCACCACCTTTATGGAGAGGGACCACTGTTGCTGTATGCCACTCTTTGGGCACATATCCTGTAAGGCTGAGATTGAACAGTAGTTTTATGTTTGGGTTTAGCTCTTCTTTGAGTTCATGTAGGACACAGCCATCTGGTCCCATTGATGCTGTGTTTTTTGCTTTGGAGAGGGCGGCTCTTACCTGAGCATCTGAGATGTCAGGGGCAGCACTCTGCTGGGATAGATATTTGCCCTTTGGTGGGGAGGGGAGAAGTTTGCGCTGAACCTGTCAGCTAGGATGTTGGCAATGTCTGTGGGTTCGGTGTATTTTTGTCATTTTGGACTAATTCTGAGCATATCTGGGAATTACCACCCAGGTTCCTAACATAACTAAAGAAAGCCTTGTGATTATCCTTAGTGTCCTGTGCAATTTTTCTCAAGCTGGCCTTAGACAATTTTATGTGTGCCCGTAGTTTTTGCTAATACTGATCAGTGATGCCTTCCTTTTGGGATTTTGCTCTATCATTTAGTAGCTTCCTCCTTCTATTGTATAGTTTGTTTATGGTTGGGGTCCACCAGACAGGACGCCTGCCTTTGGAGGATTGGGTCTTGGTTTTATTTGGGATCGATGATCCATGCATTCCTGAAGGTGTTCATAGAATGCGCTTATAAAGGATTCTGCGGTCTGGGCCGATTTTCCACAGGCCCGGGGCTTTGAAGGATTGCGCCTCAGTTTTGAGGAGTGTGAAATTTGCTTTAGAGAAGTTTTTCACTGTGGTTTTCTGGGCAGAGGGTGGGGTCTGGATGTGAATATCCAGTGAGATTAGTTTTTGCTCTGATCTTACCAGTGAGGGATACACTTCTGGTCTGGAGCAGAGAGTCCCCATGTTGGTGGTGATAAAGTCCAGTATGTTTTCCTCTCTTGTGGGAGTGGTAACAAGTTGTTCCATAGCATTTGAGTTTATAAATTCTAGGAACCTTTGGGCTAGGGTGTTGGAGCTAAAGTAATGCTCCCAGTCTGTTTGGGTAGTTGAAGTCACCCAATATAATGGTGTTTGGAGAGACCTTCATATTTTCCAGTGTTCTCAGGAAGGCCGAGTGGGGTTCCTGGGTTTGGGAGGGTGGTCTGTAGCAGGCTATAAATGAAGGCAGTTTTACCCACTGTTAGTTGCACATGGATAGTCTCTGATGCTTCGTGCTGTGCCACCAACCTGGAGGTGTGGGTATCTTTGATGAATATCGATACCCTCCTTTGTGGTTCGGGTCCAAGTTTTGGGGCCAAAAGCATGGTATGAGGTATAACCTGGTAGTGCTGGGGTGCTCTCGAGCCCTGAACCAGGTTTCTGTTACTGCACAGATATCGATGTTCTCCATGCTAAGGAGAGTTTCGCGCGGCATCTTGAGGTTTAGACTTCTGGCGCTGAGTAGCATTACTCTTAGTTTCTTATCCCTTTGTGATACCTATGGAGGTGGGTTTGTCTTTGAGCCTTGCCTAAAAGGCACTATGGGGTAGCAAGAGCCTTTGCCAATATCCGAAAGCCCAGGGGTGACAGGTGCAAGCCATCCCTAGCGAAGCATCGTGGCTTGTCGAGCATATCATCCCAAGCTGACAGGCATTGGATCCCCTTTGAATGACACCAGTACTTAAGCCAATTGTTGAAATTGATCATCTTGTCTTCCTATGGTGGCATCATTCTTGGTGAGGGTAAGATGCTACTCAAGGTCAGGGTCATACCGGCCTGGGCTACATGCTCAGAGAGCTCCTTTATGTCTCTTTTCATGTTAGGTTTGCTAATTCTAGTTGGAGAGGATATGATTTGAGTAAATCCATGTAAATTTACATGCGTAGCTGGAGTTTATGAAGAGCAATTATACCAGTCAATGTTAACGTCCCCTAGAACAATGGTTTCTTGAGGGAAGTTACCAGATAGCCAAGAGAGGATGTTTTCTAGGGTTTCTGTACTATTACCTGAGAGAATGTAGAGACATACTATATATATATATATATATATATATATATATATATATATATATATATATATTTATATATATATATATATATATATATATATATATATAAAAATCCACTTTTGTTTTTATTGACTTGGAGCTTAGAAATAAGGATTTCAGCATTGTTAACATGGGGTGTTTGTGTGGAATATGAGGTTACATCCAATGCAGTTTTATAAAGTATTACTACCCCTCCACCCTTCCTGTTGGTGCGGTCTTTCCTTAGTATGTTGTAGCCTGGTGGGAGAATTTCATTATCTGAGGTAGATGGTTTTAACCAGGTTTCTGTAAGATTTAGTATATCTGGGGAATATGTGTCTAACAGTGCATGTAGGTGTTGAACATTGTTGTTTAGGCTTCTGATATTTAGGTAGCTAATCAGAAGTGAGTTTGAGGATTTGTTTAATGTCTGAGTGGCAGTGGGAGTAGTAGTGTTAGGGTTAGTATTGACTTGTGTTGATGGGCCAGGGTTTGGATGAATGTCCCTATCTTTTGTGAGGTTGATTTGCAGACTAGTTGTTAGTTTCAGGAATTTTAACAGAAGTCTTAGGTATTCTTGGTTTTGGGAATTAAATATCTGCTTCTGATGGTCTGGTAGAATTTTGA